>NC_079170.1:46244455-46544455 GCF_947568905.1 Ostrea edulis
ATACGATATATATTTGATAGGAGTGCTTTCGTTGACATTGGAAATTGAAAGTATGAGTGAATAATGATTCGCAATAGATAGAATAATTGATTGCAAAAACCGTCTCTGACCTTCAAGTTTGTCAACTCTGTCTTTGGTTTTCTGATCTTCAATGACTTGTTTTCTCAGTTTATTTTGTAAAACACTGTCACGTCCTGGGTCCATGGTTTCGTGTAGTAAGAAGTCAACGTCTTCCTCATACTTGTTACCGTTATTAAGGAACGTGTCCAAATTTCCCATTGCTGTTCGAACAGTGGACCAGATTGAAACAAAGTCAGCTTGAGACAGGGATGGACATGATGAGTGTACACACTGATTGCGGACCAAACGAATTCTTTCAATAGTTGCAGCGATGGACGTGTCGCCAGGGTCTGGGTCATTACCCCAGCCTTTGGAATGTGGTGGTATGCCGGCAATATTCCTCAAGAGTGTATACAACAAGGAAATGTCCATATCATCGTAACATCCCGTGTAGCTTGCATTTTGAGGTAGAATGAGATTTATCTGAACTGCCGTCAGATGCGGACGCTTATGTCTGTTTTGTTTGATGGTATGAGACAGTGTTTGTGGTGGGACGTAGTGACGCAGTGTATCACGGAGTCCGTCTGTACAGGGACCGAGTACAGCACGACAAGCTCTGTTAGCATTCGTTGTCTCTGATGTCGATTCGTAAACAGAGCTTGCCATTATTTCAATGAAGACAGGGCTCAATCTATAAAATATCAAAAACACAAAACAATATATTCTCTTGCTGTTGCCTTCAATTCGACATTTAGATATATCGACGATGTATTATCTATTAACAATAATATTTTTCATTCATATGTCGATTCAACATATCACAGTGAACTCGATATAAAAGACACCACAGAGTCATCTACTTCTGCTTCATACTTGGATATCTTATTGAAAGTAGATATCAACGGCAAACTAACAACTCAACTTTATGACAAATGGGATGCTTTCAGCTTCTCCATCGTCAACTTCCCATATTATGTAGCAATATTCCATATCACCTACATATGATGTTGACATGTCTCAATTGATTCGATACGCAAGAGCTTGTTCTGCGTATGTTCAGTTTTTAACTCGAAGCAGGCTACTGATAAATAAGTTGATGTAACAAGGGTTTCAACAGTCTCGTTTAAAGTCAGCATTTCGCAAATTCTATGGTCGTTATTACGATCCAGTTTGCCAATGGAACCTATCATTAAGTCAAATGCTGTCTGACTTGTTTCATACCGATTGTTAAGTCGTTCTTGACACACTGATTTTGACTACAGACATCTCCGTTTACCTGATCAATATATAGGGCTCACAGCGGGTGTGACCGATCGACAGGGAATATTTTTTCCTCCTAAGCACCTGATCCCACCTCTGGTATATCCAGGGGTCAGTGTTTGCTCAACTGTCTGTTTTTATTGCTTATAGGAGTTATGAGATTGATCACTGTTCGTTATCTTCGTCTTTCATTCAAGGTTTCTGAATATTTAAGAAAAAATCAGGACAATTTCAGAATAATACCTACATGTATTTTATAAATCCACTGAACTATTATCTATTTACCCCATATGAAAACAATGCTACATTCATTGATAAGTGGGCAGATGAGTGGGTCTCACAAATCGCTTTATTGCAAAATCATACTCTCTATGCATCATGATGGGCGTTTTAAAGTGAACCAAAGAAATATTAAAGTATTTTAGAAGTACTGCACTCCTGATAAAATCTTAACAATAAATTATTTATCTTTTAATTAAAATACAGTTAATTGACTGGCAAAAATTTAAACACGCAATACAATATTATTTATCAATTACAAATCAAAATCTATAGAAATTCGCAACGTTTTTCATGAACAACAGAAGTGGTTTACTACATCAATTAATCAATTTTTTGTATGAACCTCGTTATGCCTTTAGTTTGCAATATCGAAATCTATTGATGACCTCAGTATCTCAAGTATGGTTGCCAAAACCACGTGACGCCGAATCACGTGGTGAGTCTAGATATAAACGTCCTAAAAATGTAATTTTTAATCCATATTTTGATCCTATATCAGTAAAGTTCTAAAACGTTGCATCTGTCCTAGTTAAATTATGTTTTTCAATTGCATATTTTCGGCGGTATTTCCCTTTGCCACCTTAATTGTGCTGTGTGTAGGATTTATGCTTTGTAAAATTGTATTATCATCAGTGAGTTCATGAAAATGTGAGTAACTTAAGAAGTGTATATATATAGAACTTATAAGTAATATTTGTTTAATTTCTGCTCCCATTGTTCATAATGAGCCTTTTGATTTTAAAACACCTTGTCTTTGTCATGTATGTATTATATTTGTTTGCCGTGTTCTTAATTATATATTTTTATATGAATTGTGAGATTGGTCACTGTTCGTTATTTTCACCTTTTCAAGTATTCCATACATATTTTTGGTTTTCCGTTCCGCTTTCTGTTCCGCGTTTTAGCAACACCCAGATCGCGATGGCTACCCGTAGTTACAATTGATACAGTACTGTACTAAAACGTTGCCCTAAATAATTGATATCTTTAAAAAGAAATAGAAACGAATATACAGAGGTCATATTTCAAAACAAATTATTAAATCAAAACCATCATAAGATTTGTTTGAGCGGGAGCATCATATACATGAAGCAGTTTTGAGAACACACCATGTCTGGAGTTCCCAAGGTACCATAATTATAAGACACTATATATAGGCATAAGCACAGTCTCCTTAACGTACGTACGACATATTTGCATTAACAAAAACAACCACAAATTGTTGTAGGTGAATATCATATAATTGTTGAAAAAAGAAAAAAAATGTTTTGCTCTTAGGGACCCGGGTTGGTTACAAAACAAACATGTTTCAAAACGAAAGTAAAAAATTCATTACCCGATCAACTGTTTATGTCCTTTCCACTGCCTCTTCACATGTTCTGTCAATGTTAAATATTCAACAATTCCCAATCAACAGAAGAAGCTCCCAATGTTGACGCTACATATACCAATTTTGTATATTTACACTTAGATTATTACCCTGTGCAGTGTAGACCAGCAATTGTGTAGTCAAGGGATGTTGGTAAAACGCAGAACGGAAAACGGAGTGTAATAGTATATATGTATTGATCCATGACGAGTTCTGCGTTTTGAAAAATCAAAAACAGAAAGCAGAATTAAAGGGAACAGAAATTCACGTCCAGGTTCCACAGTTTCATATGTACCTCCAAAAGTTATAACAATGCATGATTGTGCGTGTTTTAGGATTACTCATACTTATGAAAGATATGAAGCAAGCGCCTGTGGATACCATTAAAATTGGACAGACAAAAACCCGGATAGTGTCATGTTTTACTAGTAAGTACTATTATTGCACTGTTGGTACTGATAACTACTGGTATTTTTATCGTTGGTTTCTGTTCGTTGATATTAACTATCGTGTGTACTGCGGATTCTAGGTTTTACTGATAAGTTCTGACGAAAATGTCGGTACTTAGGATTGTTGGTAAACAATGTAACAAATTGTCTACTAGCAGGCGTGAAAATGGTGGAAATGAAAATGATAAAACCGCCGAGTTTTTGTTTTTCAAAAGCAATTTACATTGAATAAAGGGGGTGTCTAGGTAGCTTAATGGATTATCAAATTTCTCAAATACCGATATTTTTCTACCGGCACATTTTACATTGTGAAAGCTTGGGTTAGGGTTCTAAGGGCTTTGATTTTTCAGTTTGATATTTTCTAAAAATAGAATACAAATTCGGAATTTGAAAATAGAAAAATTTAAACAGTATCAGTTGCATTATTGTAATATATATTTCACTATGTTTTGACGTGAATTTTCAACACTGAATGGTGTTTTGCTAGAATAAGCATTGATTAAATCATTAATATAATTAATTAGTCTTAAACTAATTAAGTAAAGAAAGTGGGTATATACAACCTATAGGGATTTTTCAGTTGTCAATAAAGAAAAGGAGAATTGGCGTGTTTGAAACCCCTTCTTGGTTGTCAGCATTTTACAAATGGAGACAGAAAGAAAATCGTTTTAGAAAATACTGCACCGGTTTCGAGATACGACTGAGTTATTTCCCTTTGGAGAAATATCGTACATAAGACGCAAAAAAAAAAATGTTTACATGCGGGAGTGGGACAAAAATTCATCACAGCATAAATGAATCTGCTCAGTAAGTTTCTCATACACAGTTTCATCACCAGATCGATTCGACTGATACATACACCAAGTAATTGATAATTATTTAGTACAGGGAGTAATTTTAGATAATTATTTGGGGAGTATTTGAATGCACACACGGAAATCCTATTATATCATGTTATTTCGTTGGTCATACGTACCATATCCAGGACAATTACTTGCAAATGAAAGGTGAAGATAACGAAAGTGATCAATCTCATAACTCTTATCTATAAGCAATACAAAATAGACAGTTGGGCAAACATGGACTCCTAGGAAGATATACCAGAAGTTTGAGTTTTGAGTTTTAGTTAGGGTTATATAAAGAATGAGCGCTTTAATATTTTAGTTTAATTTTTTCTAAGAATAAAATACAAATTCGAATTTTAAAAATCGAAGTATTCAAATAGCATCCTGTATACTTTTTGTAACTTGAAAGAGGACCAGGCCTGGAGGTTATAAAACTTTTACCGTACTCATGCTCAAACTCAGCCATGTTTGTTTTGAATACTACTCTGAGCAAGCTCCGAAGCATACTCGAAAAATCTTGAGCATTTACTCTATTTCAGTATGAGAATGATTTTATAAACAGTTTTATAACCTTCACTTTTGAGTATGAGTACTATTTAGATCACGGAGTTTGAGTATGAAAACGTGCTCGAAAAAGTTTTATAACCTCCAGACCAGGTACACTTTTTGTAACTTAAAAAGAAGAAGAGTTAGAGTCATTTTCCTAGTTACTTCTTTAAAACTAATTCACGTATTCAAACAAATGGCTGAGATATGGACCTCGCCTTAACCACAGGTTGGCGATTTCCGACCCTTTTTATAAGTCTAAGTGTGAAAAGACAGATAGAAGTAGATGGACCTTTAAGGGATCAAACTTTATCCCTAGGGGTCGAATTTTTGCCTTCAATTTGGGGGCCCAGTAGGACCCTTAAAGGGCAGGTAGGGCCTTGTGTAATCAGTATGTTAAGCTTTAGGGTATACTCTTTTGACCTCTTAAATGTGAACGTACTGGCTTTACTCTGTGACTTTTGGTGAATTTTCTCCCAAGAGGTATGAAACGGCGAACATTGGCCCACTTTAAGGGCTCGTATCTCAGTTTCCGGATAAGATATCCTTGAGATTGTTAGCGTATTCAATTAGGCCCTTTATCGATAAACATGCCATAAATGGTGCCAAATCACGCCCTTCAAAATGAGGACCCTAAAAATGTTTTTGACAAGAAATTTGTTGAGTCCCCAATAGGGCCCTTAATTTTTTTCTTAGAGTCATAAAGATAAGTAGGGGTTGTTCTACACCCCTAGATGTTCATTTTGGGGGCTGTGATACATAGGGAGTTGGACATTAGGGGTTAATTTTACCTAAGAATATAGGGATTGAATAGCGATCGACTTCCCAGTTTTGGCACAAAACGGAAGGATAAGAAGAGTCATGCTTTGCGCGCGATTATATAGCCCCTAATTTTCATATAAGGGAAGATAACTGGCCTCACAAAAGTCAAGAACTGAAGTGTAACACTGTTGACTAAATCGTAACTTAATTCAGGGTCAATTTTGGTGACCTTGACCTGCAGTTTCGAGGACACCTAGCTAGTATGAGTTGGAGGAGAGCCCAAACTTGGGGTCCAAGGATTTAGAAGTTATGGCCTCGATCCTCATAATATGATAGGGTTACTATTTGTTACTTTGCAAAAATTGTGACCCCCCCCCCCTTCCCCAAGTCCCCGGAGATGGGAATTTCTGAGCGATATTTTAGGACACGGTGTTTCTCGTCAGACCCTTTCAGGGCAACATAAAAGTTTTGAGAAGATTATTATTGAACCCTATATTCAGGGTTTCAAATGAGTTCTAAGTAGTGGTGAAGTTGGGGTACGTAACGGGATGAGCGAGGCTACCTTCCAAATAACAAACAAGAATCATTCAAGCAAAACAATCATTTATTTAAAAAAGAAAAATAGATAGGTAGGCAATCGATAAAGAAACAAACCACAAAAAACACTCGCACACCAACCACACACCTGGAAAAAAATCCCTGATATTCTCAATAATAGGAAAACAGTATCCTTTTTAATTTTAATTTCATTTTAATTTTCATTCATATGTCGATTCGATATATCCCAGTGAACTCGAAACAAACGACACCACAGAGTCGTCCATTTCTGCTTCATACTTATATATTTTACTGAAAGTAGATATTAACGGCAAACTAACAATTCAACTTTATGAAAAACAGGATGATTTCAGCTTCTCCATCGTCAACTTCCCATATTTATGTAGCAATATTCCATTATCACCTGCATATGGTGAGTATATCTCTCAACTGATTCAATATGCAAGAGCTTGTAGTGCTTATGGTCATTTTTTTTTTTAAATCGAAGCAGGATACTGACAAACAAGTTGATGGTACAGTGGTTCCAACGGTCTCGTTTAAAGTCAGCATATCGCAAATTCTATGGTCGTTATAACGATCTAGTTCACAGGGTTTTGACACACTCTGAGCAAACTGGTATATATAGTATATAGAGTGAAGGGAGCTAATAAAGCAGCCATAAATTCTCGGTTGCTCGCTTCAAACTCTCAAACATTCGGTATTAATCGTGATAATGCATAAAAAGTTTTCCCAGTTGAAAGCCAGAATATTGTTCTGTTTTGTAATACATAAATCGTTTACCTGACTTCACAGAAACTTTGAAAAAATAAATCCAACTTCTGAGAATTAGGTCGCCGTCGTTAATTCTACACCATTTTCACCATGCAATTTTCCTTTATTACATTGGATTTTATGCTCCGTTGCAGTCCAACTTAGAATTACCGTTTAAAATATAGATACTTGTGGTCACTCTCACAATATCTGAATGAATGTTGATCCTCGGTTTTGGCAGATCAGATTCGTTTTTACCAGCTATTAGCCTTCGAGTTCAAATGAGTCAACCATATTGTGGTTGTTCAGCACTGAATGACTCGAGTTCAAAACGTAAAAAATAATTGGACAATATTACTACTTTTGCTGCGGATCTTCACTGGAAATTTAGTTTCAATATGGTTGACTCGTTTGAACTCGGAGGCTAATAGCTGGTGAAAACGAATCTGATCCGCCTCGGTTGACAATGGTTTTCTTGGAGTGAAAAGTTTCAATGTTACCCTAAACTACATGCAATATTTATAAAATACCATAATACTGAATAACCATATTAAAATATGCCGAAATTCAAGCAATAGCGGCTTTTTCAAGTAGTTCCGGCTTGCGCCAACTAACGGCTTCAATTTTGAAAGCAATAAGACATGGAATCGTCTCAAAACTCATTATGAACGATCATACAAATTTAGGGAATGGATAGTTTGGGAGGGGGTGTTTCTTGTTTTTTGTTTCAGTGAAAACTTGAATCTATTTTCATCCTCTGGCATATTAGTTAGTGCCTCATTTAACAAGTTCTAAACAATCTTTGTTTATATGATGAATATTACTATTCTTCTCCCGATTACACTATTTACTGAAAAATAGTTTACAGATACATACAGTCATCAATCTATAACTTCGGATTTCATGCATGTGTAAATCTGAGGAACACAAATACTATTTGTGTGTCCATCTTAATGACGAAAAACATGTTTAGTAAACAAAAAATAAGTTTTATACTTGTAGTCATATACAAATCAGGGTAAATTCCCATAATGTACAAAAATGTAATGCACTTGGATTCCTTGGGTTTCTAAATGTTCATTGTATTTTCGAAATCAACATATTATCAATCTTTAACATAGTTCCACCTTCCTGTGACGTAGTAAGATTTCGCAAATTCGATGATTTGATAAGATTTATACACGATAGGAAGATAAATTTTCTTGGAGTCTTTTTCAATAATTATTGTTAAAAAATCTTGTTAACCATAAAATATTTCAAAAGTCTACATTTTACATGAATAATCAATTTTATGTTTCAAAATATAGAATCCAAGGGCAATAACTCTGTTTTCATTAAATTATTTATCAAACCCATTATGCGATAGATATCCTTTATTTTTCACAAATATTTTGTATATTTTTAAAGAAACAGATTCCTGAAATTGTTATGAATACCATTACATCGTTACAACCACAACCAATTTTTGTGAAATTTTGATGATGCTGTTTAAGGAAAATTGCAATTTTCTGACGATGATAACAGGCATATTGTGCTAATTGATAAAAAAAAAATTTATTAGTACCGGGACATACTGATTTGATCATTTTTATTTGTTATTAAGATATAATATTTGATGAATCAACAATCAAATATAAATCAAAGATTGAACCTATAATTCCAGAAGTGTGAGATTACCTTAAGCGTATTACAGAAGACATAAAGCAAGGAATGGTTTTGTTTATTCTTTGATTTTGTGTTAATCATTCTGCGAAAATATTTTGAGAAAACCCCTTGTATGGTTGATCCGGTACTGCTTGAAATGGGGCCCAGTGGAGATTCCTCTTCATTTTAAGATTTCCTTGTATTTTAACAAAAACAATTTCTTTTAGATACATGTACAGACTGTGGACAAAAGTATTCCACGATCGCCTCATTTTTCATTCGTGTTTATCGAGTATCATACATTGCGGGTTATCTCTCTTTGCACAGTCATGAGTTATCCTTTCACCGATGATCGATGATGTATTTAAAAAGTTGAAGGTCAATTATGTGATGTAATGATGTTTGTGGTCGTCTGCAACTCTGTTTATACCGGCAAGGTAGTGATTAAAAAACATGGGTTGTATACATCGGAACTCGTTATAGGCTGCTAAGAAAACATCGTAGCATTAGTTCAGGGCTATAAAAGTTCCGGGGAAGTTGGAAAATTATTAAGAATTCCAATATCAACTGTGTATAGTGCTTGGAATAAGTTTCGAGAGCGAGGTACAACAGGAAAATAACAAAGAAGTGGACGAAATAAATTAATGAGTGCACGTGCACAACGGAGACTTGTAAGATAGACACAGTTGGATAGAAAAAGACCACTGTCGGACGTTACAAAAATATAATGAAAATAACAATGTTAATACTTTAAAAAAAAACTATTTGGCGATATTTAAGACTGAAATGGATACTAAATATGTGTTTGTATCAAGAAAATACTGTCCGAGTTGTCAATCGTATAAAACATGTGCAATGGTGTGCGAGTAAAATAAACTGAACCGTGGAAAATGAATGGAAAATGGTAATTTCTTCTGACAAGTGCCAGATTGTCTTTGGAAAATACTGTCGAATATATATATATGCAGAAGAAGTGATTTAAATCTTCACTGTCGGACTGTATTTTCCCCCGAAACTGGTAAAATATATGGGGATGCATTACGTGTCATGGCGTTATTACTCTTTGCAGAGTCAATACATATAGCAACATGAATAACTCTGAAAAATATGTAGATAACTTGTGGCATGTACAGCAAAACTCTTTCAAGATGACAATTATCTGTTTATGGATGGCCATACACCTGCTCATTGATCTTGTCTTTCAACCAATTACAAAACTGACAAACAAATTCCAGCACTGAAGTGGCCCACACAATCACCTAATTTATGCCCCGTAGAAAACATTTGGCTTGTAATTAAAAGAAAACTTCATATCACATTTGTACATTAAATTCTGGTGATGAACTGTATCACAAAATTCTGGAAATCTGGACTTCATTTACAGTAAATTATACAAAATCTCCATGCACCCTTCCACAACAAGTGCGCCAAGTTCAAAGGGCCTGAGGGTATATCACGAAAGTATTAAGGTACTTGACATTCTTTTATTTATCTTTATTGATTATTGATAAAAACAAATTGTTTATTTACAATATTTTTGCATTTACAAGTTATTTGTCCTGTTCAGACACTCCAAAAACATGTTTGTTTACCGTCAAGTGTTTTCGATAAACAAAATGGCCGCCATCGCCCATGCGAATACTTTTGTCCACAGACTGTAGATCAGATACCATCCTTCAGATAAACTTCGAAAAGTAAGTATGCTTCATATACATGATATAAAGGAAATCGTAAGTAATTCTCTTCTGACTTTTACGATCACATGTGGTCAATCCGATCAACATCAATGAAACGTTTGGGGTAGTAAACTTCGTCTTGGTGTTGAAATTGAGATAAACACGAATGGATCAACAAGTTAGAGTATATCGACTGTAAACGCATGTACGTTTGTACAAAGACACACAAGGAACATATACATGTACCCTTTTAATTGTTATTGTCTCAAAAAAAATTATCCAGAACAGCTTAAAATCCGGATTTGCTTAAAGCACTGTACTTATGTCTTGTGGCAAGAAGTTTTTTCTGTAATCTTCTACCAAAAAACCTCGACATTCCTTGATGACAACAAAACCTCTAAGAATGGAGGTGGGGAAGGTTATAGAAATACCATATTACTCCGATTACCTGATCACGATATAAATGTAGGGCTCACAATGGGTGTGACCGGTCGAAAGGGGATGCTTACTCAACCTAAGCACCTGATCCCACCTCTGATATATCCAGGTATCCGTGCTTGCTCAACTCTCTATTATGTATTCCTCATGGGAATTATGAGATTGATCACTGTTCCTTATCTTCATCTTTTCATTACATATAGAAGAGAGATACCCCACAATTTAAGAAAAATCTGACCCACGACACAACATTCAAGGTCAAATTCAAGGAACAGTGGAGGGGGATAAGTTGTGCCAACGATTCTGATTGACTGCGTTTTGTTAATCGGTTCATTGACGAGATGCTCATACACAATCCCCAAAAAATGGAAGGGAAAATTATGTATTATGCGCTATGAAAAGAAAAATAGATTCATTCCTTAAACTAGAATATAATATGTGCCAGATAAACTTAGAATTGTGAATTTACTGGATGATATTAATCAATATGACAATCTTTGATATCTTTTCACCTTAGTAACGCTACATCTTCCATCTTTTCACCCTGCGTTATTTTCATTTTCAAGCATATCGTCAAAATAAAGACTATTATGAATCCCAATTTAGTAAGAAATTGAATGTCTTTTTATATTCTTGTGACACCTTATAATGGTTCTTTCTCAAATTGTTTCAAACCTTAAATTCAGCTCATGAAGCAAACATCAGTACGAATTTTCGTAGGTACTCGATATTAAACACGAGCGTTTGAGAAAAGTAACTACTTTCATTCAAAGTATGGGGCATATTCTGTTTCTTAATACTTCTGTGCGTTCCGTGCGATATGTGTTAGACAAAGAAAACTCTCATTTATGTTGTTTTTGAGAAAAATAAATCGACCCATCGCTTCAAAAATCTAGAACCCCTGCGTTACAGAATCTTTTCACCATGATGGTCCACGGTGGGTATACAGATTTTTGACTTATATGTCTAAATTCTTTCAATAGTACATTGCTTTTTTGCGACGATAGGTGATACTGATGTTTTTATTCACGTGTAAAATATGTTAATGAGCTTCGTTATAGTCTCTACGAGAACTACAGTCATATTCGTCGATATTACCAATATAAGCAAATCATCGTTACCTTTGATAGAAATCATCGTTGACATAAAACAATCATATAACTTAGCCACACATGTTTCACAACTTTTGATGTACTGTTGCATTTATTTTGGACTCTTGAGTTTTGTTCCCATTTCACGCATATTCCAGTATTTTAACTATGGTTGAAAACTAATTCACTCCCTGGTTGGCAGCTATTGTCATCAAAATATTTTCTTTTCAGTAGGTATACGTTATTTTCAATATACATGTCGGAGACGATCAATTGGATACATATAATGTACAGGCTGTCCAGCACTTGTTGACAAAAAATAGGGCTAATTTTAGGGATAAAATTCTGAAATTGTAGTGCTAAAGTTAGGAATTTCATAATTAAATCAGGGCAGTTTTAGACATTTAAATGAACTTACCTTTTAATAAAGAAACTCACAAGCGGCCCACGGGCCTTGACGGTCACCTGAGTATCATAGCCCGTACAGGGAGTCTCATATTTGCATTTTAGTCTCAATATGAATTCTGTTGAGCATATGTTTATGATCTTCAAAATATGAACACATTCCCTATTCCTTTATTGTACAGTAGAAGGAAAAATGGCAGTTTGAAACATGCAAGGTGAAGATAACGAACAGTGATCAATCTCATAACTCCTATAAGCAATACAAAATAGATAGTTGGGCAAACACGGACCCCTGGACACACCAGAGGTGGGATCAGGTGCCTAGGAGGAGTAAGCATCCCCTGTTGACCGGTCACACCCGCCGTGAGCCCTATATCTTGACCAGGTAAACGGAGTTATCCGCAATCAAAATCAGTGTGCCAAGAACGGCTTAACAATCGGTATGAAACACGTCAGACAGCATTTGACCCAATGTGAGGTTGTATTGACGAACTAGATCATTATAACGACCATAGAATTTGCGAAATACTGACTTCAATCGAGACTGTTGAAACCCCTGTACCATCAACTTGTTTGTCAGTAGCCTCGATTTAAAAACTGACTATATGCAGAACAAGCTCTTGCATATTGAATCAGTTGAGATATATAAACACCATATGCAGGTGATAATGGAACATTGCTACATAAATATGGGAAGTTGACGATGGAGAAGCTGAAATCATCCCGTTTGTCATATAGTTGAGTTGTCATTTTGCCGTTAATGTCTACTTTCAATAAAATATCGAAGTATGAAGCAGAAGTGGACGACTCTGTGGTGTCCTTTATTTCGAGCTCACAGGGATCTATCAAAATGACATATGAATGAAAGCTATTATTGTTAATAGACAAAACGTCATCGATATATCTAAATGTCGAATTGAAGAAAACAGCGAGAGATTTTTTCTTCTCACGTAGAAGTTTTTGAATAAATTCTGCTTCATGTGAATATAGAAACAGGTCAGCTAACAAAGGAGCATAATTCCTGCCCATGGGAATTCCAACAGACTGTTGGAAGACCTGATCACCAAAGATCATGAATATATTGTCAATGAGGAATTCTAGTATATTTTTTATTTCAACTTCAGAGTACTTATTAATAGTAGTAAGTCATTTTGATACCCCCAACCCCCTGAATAACACCATACCATGCATTTAATTTATTTCCTATGACTGTGAAAGTATAGAAGAAAAAAATAGATTTTTATACATTTTTATTATGTGGCCATATTGGCCTTGTCCAATGGCCTGAACCCCTGACCAAGGAGTCATGAATATCACAATTTAGTAGAGAGCTTCATGAACATCTTCATAATCATGCATTTAGTTTTTCTCATTTACATATGGCGGGCGAGAAGATTTAATACATTTTGACTATATTACCAGAGTGGCCCCGCCCTCAGGCCTGAACCCTGACCCAAGAGCCATGAATTTCACAATTTAGGTAGAGAGATTCGTGGACATCATAACCATGCATTTATTTTTTCTCAAATATATAGGGCAGTAGAGAAGATTTTCTAAGATCTAATACATTTTCACAATATGGCCTTATTGACCCCACACTAAGGCCATGGATTTCACAATTAAAGTAGAGGGCTTCATTGTACATCATTTCAATGCATTTAGTTTTTTCTCCACATTTGTGAGAGTTGAGAAGATTTTTGAAAATATGACCCTTTTTGGCATATTTGGCCCCATCCATGAGGCCCCAGGGATATAAGGTCATAAATTTCACAATTTATATTCCTCTTATCCAAGAGATGCTTCACACCAAAAATTGTAACAATTGACGATGTGGTTTTCACGAAGAAGTAAAAATTAATGTAAAATTGTTAACGGACGACGACAGACGAAGACCAAATGCAATAGGTCACCCGAGTGATTAGGTGACCTGAAAATACTGTAAGTGCAGGAAGTACATCTTCCAGGGTCCATTGTCCCAGCTATTATTAGTTAAACTTAAAAGTAACATCTTTGTCACAGTCACAAGTAAGCAAGCTTGACACATAGATCCACTGGTCAAATGCCTTCCATTGCATTATCTGAATATGATCTACAAACTACGTACATACATATGCATACACATTCATTATGAATACATTTTCAAAATTGATAGAGTAGCAAGGGGAACAAATAAGGAATTGACATGGAAAATTAGAGCCTTTTTAGGATTTCTCCTTGAATTCAACATATTTTTAGGTATTAAGTAGGATTTTTAGGAATGTTAGGGCCGCTGGACAGCCTGTCACAAATTCACATGACTCTATCTGCGCCCTCTGTATGGACAGTAATACGTCAATATTTCAGGCAATATACGATGCCACTTTTTTTTCTCCACAGATGTTCGTATTTCCGGAATGCATGAATGTGTATTGATTTTATATCAAAGATATAAGTACACAACACTCATCAGGGGCTTCATTGCAGCTATAGATCTATTTATAGA
The DNA here is from genome assembly GCF_947568905.1 of Ostrea edulis. Lineage (NCBI taxonomy): Eukaryota > Metazoa > Mollusca > Bivalvia > Ostreida > Ostreidae > Ostrea > Ostrea edulis. The sequence continues at coordinate 46,259,073 of NC_079170.1, forward strand.
TTTACCAGTCCTGTATAAGTATATTTATTCGTCACGTACATGTACCATCAAATTGATTAAATAAACGATGACCTATGATCACTGCATATTTTTGCGCGTTTTTCCTCTGCGAAGACAAATTATGCGATTGTAGAATTGGTTAACAATAATTACATTATATACATGCATATAGAACACATTAATACGAATTTCCATTCATAAATAGTTTAGTAGATAGTAATTGCGCCCTATCAAGCCTTAAATACACACGGCTGACTGTCTGTACTATGGGCGTTTGTTTCGTCCACACGTCTACACAGTACATGTGATATCAGCCCAATATGATCCGGTCTAAGTTAACTGGATAGAATGAAGGGCGAACGAACAGCTTCCTTATATGACAATGTGTTGCTTTCGAAAAATCGTTGACGAAAAAAGTTTTTGTATCCTTTTCTTCACAGGCACCAAAGTATGGATATTACTACCCCCCCCCCCTCCCCTTTTCATTTTTTTTTGGTGGCAATAATTTCTCTGAAATGTATGAATTCCCAGACTATCTCATCCCTCTTTCCATTCATGTAATCGTTTCACCCTTGTTGTAAGCTTTAGAGATTGGCCTTCTACCGGTATAATAAAATACGCAAGGTACATGTAAGAAACAAAAATTTGTAAACAAACAAGGGGTCCCCGTTTCGGGGCACATTTTCCAAGTAATTACAACGTTACCTAAGGAATGTTGGCGAGTGACAGGTCGGGGAGATGTCATACTACAAGTCTCTTCAACTCTAAACCCATCTCATCTCTTTTATTTACATGAATCGAAAGAGGGATGATATAGACTGGGAATTCATACATTTCAGAGAAATTATTGCCACCAAAAACAAATTATGAAAAAGAGGGTAGAAATATTCGAATGTAGGACAGAAAGTCACAGGACAAAAAGTCACAGACAAAAAGTTACGGACAAAATGACCATGGACAAAAAGTCACAATAAGAAATTTTATGAAAGTAGGACAAAATGTCACAGGACAAAAGTCACAGGACAAAAAGCCACAGGACAAAAAGTCACAATTTATAAGAAGATAAAAAGTATTGATTTGGTATATATTTTTAAAAACATATGTTCTTTTTGTAAAGTTTAAGAAAATATATATGATAAAATTTATATTTTCTATGAGATTTTGATAATAATTATAAAATTGTTATTCCTTTTATCATATTTATTGTAAAATATTATTTTGATTTTTAAAAAGAGATATTTTGTATTGAGATAAAATGAAAATAAGCTTTTTGATCATTTGGTTTAGTATACTACATATTAATGATTGTCAAAACAAAATCTGATGGCAGAATTATGGTTGGCTTCCTTTCACTTCAGATTATTGTCAAAACAAGAAGTAAGTGAACTGTCATATAATAATTGCTATATAAACAAGTCAATGAATTTTCCTTTCTTAATATCTAATAATGAACATCTAACAATGAACTGAAAGTGCTAAATGTGGCAAAACAAACACCAATAAGAATGATGAAATATATACCCTTCTACCTCCCATCCACTGTAAGAAATGTCTGGTGTCTGAATTTTTAACAGCTTTTGTGAGCCTTTTTGTGACTTTCTGTCCAGTGACGTTTTGTCCTGTGACTTTTTGTCCTGTGAATTAATATCCTATCTAATCAAAAGTCATCATTGTGACTTTTTGTCCTACGTATTTTGTGACTTTTTGTCCTGTGACTTTCTGTCCGTATACCGTAATATTCATACTTCAGGTGCCTGTGCTTTTCTTATCTGCGAATCGACAGCAAGCATACAATGTTCATTTCCGACGTATTACATACATGTAAACAGAGGGTCATTCTCTCATCAGAGGGCGCGTTATGCAAGCTTCACTTACACCTCCTTCACCGTTTATGGACAAGATCATTGTACAAATTTCAATGCTGAATTCAGCAAATATTGAGACAAATAGCAGACAAAAAGTGAGAAACAATAGACAAGGCACAAACGGGGTTTTATTTTCTGAAAAGTTTACACAGAGACATGGTGATGGGATTTCCATGGAGATCAGCTGGATATACTGTAACAAATTAGCACATTTTTTTTTACAAATCATCATGGGATGAATTGATATCGATACATTACCAAATTTTTCTTATATCTGCTATCCTGTGACTTTAAAGCAACAATTACCCTCTTTGGTGACGGACCGCAATTTCAGATTCGACGACCACATTTTACATCATTATAATCGTTTAATTTGATCCCCATCTAAACGGGTACCCTGGTTAGTGAAAATATGCTCATTTCTTCACACACTTGACTGTGCACAAGAAATGTTTTTTTAACACTGAATTAAATTAATGACTACCCCGTATATGGTTTACGTCATTTTGAGTGTAGTTTGTATGTACGTGTATGTTTTTGTTATGTTTTCAATTTTTTCAGTATTTTTCATTAATACGATGTTTGTATGAATAATTCTTTAAATCATTTTATTTTAAATGAAATATACATTTCTGTAATCGATCAAAGTTTAATAAGCTTAAGATATATATTAGACAAATGAAATGCTTCAAATGCATGGCTACATATATTTTCTGAAACATCTTGCACAAGAAATGTTGCGACATTAATGGTACATGTAAATTTATTCATGTTTCTGTCACATAAGACTTGAGAGGGAGAGAGAGATTATTGTTATCATGAAACTTACAGTGTACAAGTAATTAATTGTACAGTGGGACATCTGTCACCGAAGTGTCTTCTTGGTAGTATTTCTCTCTTACATATATTCAAATACTATACAAATTTTGGTCCTCGACAAAACAAACATCAAAGGATTGTTAATGGCTGTTTAGGGAAATGTGTGAGAAGCCTCGCCTTGCATACCTTTCTGGTAACACACTGTATAAGTAGTGGTGATCACACTAATCCGCATATGTCTGAATACCTGCTGGTCAAAAAAAGTTATGTTTGTTTAATTTTTTTTTTAAAAATGGGATCAGCATGAAAACATTTAAACAGGCACATGTACCTTCTACCTTTCAATAGTCAGTCGATGAATTCAGCGTGGTTAACATGTGTTTTAGTTTCCAGAGGCGGTAATACAAAGAGTTTGAATTTTCACAGGATGCAGGCCTTTTATGACTTTTCGGCACAGAAAGCCCAAATAAAACCAGGAATTATGTGGAAGTTTCGGTACATAGAGCTGCAGCTCAACCGGCGGATTCAGTGCCTTTCTTCCTTTATGTGTGTATATTGAGTACAACACTTGTTGATCCGAATTCATCACTTTTGAATTCATGAAATAATCCACAGCTTTCTGATAGAACCTTTCAAACCTATCAATCACTTCACCTAGACCGATGAACATGCCCCCTCCTACCCAGACTAGATTGTTCCGGAACACAGTGATTGGATCTGCCGTTCTCACATGCTGCTTGGCAAAATTATACGCAAGACGTTTTGGGTCCATATCCGGGGGCACAACCATGACATAGTAGTCTTGGATATTTGCAATATCCCGGAAATAACCAACATCTATCCATGCGTAATAACGAGTGGTGAACAGTTTTCGTTTATATGTGTCAGCTACCACCGTGAATTTAGCGTGCTGGGCGGCCGTGTATTCAGGGCTCACTGTATTAGGATAATATTTTGGATAACCTGGTTGCTTATAAACAGATTTTATTTCATCAATTTTTCGAAATGCATAAATATCTGTCCTATTCATATATATAATTTTAGTATTACACAAAAGATCATTCCGATATGCTTGCATAAGGTCTCTGAATTCTGTGGAATCGGTGTAGACTACCAAAGGGTTTAGCATGTACTGGAATGACGCTGCCCACTTCATGTACAGAGTTTTTGAATACGTCAGAGATTTGCCCTTTCGAAAAGTTCCCAGATTCCAATATGCCGTAACAATAGTAAAATTAGTTGAAACATACTTTTGCATTTTACATCTGACTTGTCTTCTTGCGTTCCTTATTCTGGACAACAATGCTGTGAGATTCCAAACCTAACAAAAAAAAGTTAATTAAACTTAAATTGATACGTTTCAAAATTTGCATGTATACATTGTATATTTGATTAATCAATTTCACCTTGAAATTCAACGTGCTGTACAAATTGCATGTACGGCATTTTGTACGTTTGATACCTTTCAAACTGTTGTCGAATACTTAGGGAAGGTCGAAATACTGAAAATTGATGCACACTCGATTTTCGGCGAATTTATAAATACCTTTGTATTGATATTGATTCTATACACGGTGTGTGTACATTTTAGGGGCATCATCATTTGAAAACGTACAGAACATGAGCGTGGTATTATATTATTTAGAATGGAAAAAAAATATTTCACTGGTCAAAATGATTACAGGAATAATGTTTGCAGTCTTTGATTAATGAATAATCGATGTCGTCGGAAAGATTGGGGTTGTTATTAGTTTAGCAGTATTATTGTAGATTGTTAAAGGAACACAAGGCCTGTCAGCGTCAATCTCGAATAACTGGTTATAATTAGGAATTTGTCTTTCATCGTGACGAGTTCCAGTATAGGCACTGACTGCAACAGAACGAGCTGACTACGGCCATCTCTGTTTTTGACAGCTGTGCCATGATCGATTTCTTTAGAGGAGATGTACAGGGACTCCTTTTCTGCCATTCTTTAAATTCTTACTAATTACCTTCATAATACGAAGTGCTCCGGTGTTTGTCCTCTCGTGGTGCATGTGCAAAATAGTATGACGGTTTATATTTTAAAAACTTTGGTACTGAACGAATATGCGTCCTCGGGGAATATAAACATTTTAATTACATGTCTATATTAATCACTTTAAACGGGTACATAGCACGAAAGGGATCAGGAATACTGCCCCCTTTCCCTAACCTTTTGTTATCTGTTTGTTATTTGTTATTTATACCTTCCTTGTACGTGTAAAGTAATACAACAGAAGGTATCCTACTTAGCATGTGGGAATATAACGGCCAAATTGTGGCATTCTAATAACACTAAGAGTTTGTTCTTGCTTTTCGATTTTCTTCCTCCAATTCTTTGAAAATGTTGCTGCTAAGTGCATATTGAAACAGCAATTTACAATTTATAATGTGAACAGTCAAGATGAGACTCAAGAATTCGAATAGTTGTATTTTTCTGTATGAGCTGATAAATAAATAGTCCTTTTTTACCGAAAGATTTAATCTATACATGTATGAAGACAGCTAAATAAATGTATATTTATTCCAATCGAATGTAATAGATGAACCATTTTTGTGCTTCATTTTTAGTTCGTATTTAGAGGTTCGTTTAGTATTGTTACATGTGTGTGTACTTATGATACGACTTCAATTTTTTTTTTAATCCCAAAAACGTAATCCTACGAAATAATTCTTTCCATAAAAAGTATAAACCTATAACAAAAGAATTCGTAGCTTTATTTCCGTATTGATACTAACTCTGTTGACCAATGAGAAAACAATACAGGTATCATGTCCTCCCTGATGTGGCTAGTGAACTGAGTATGACCTGGTATATGTTAGTACATCGAGTTTTCTATTTGCCGTTGGAGATAATAATCCTACCTATACGTACAATGTACTTTTATACCTATGTTGTGGAAAGTGAAAAGGTGGGAAAATATATCATCTTTAGGACACGTGATACGAAAAACCAACACTGGATGCAGAGGTTGATATTTTTTGGCTTAGTTTGGTTGTAATACGTACAAATATGAAATTCCCAAAAACCTATAATGAACGTACATTTTCTGTGATGTTCAAAAGTTGAAATGTATAACCTCTTTCTATATAACTCTATACAGATTGTACCGACTGTATTTTACTAAATTGAGGAATCATGGGCTTCAAATACATTCTATACGGTAAATTGTATTTATCTTATTTTTAAAAACATTTTCAAAACATAGAGTTAGTTTTCATTTTCAGTATTTTTTTTAAAACAATGTTTCCAGCAAGTAACAGTAACGTAGATCTAATATATCAATTTATATTTGCAAACAATTTAGTTTGAAATTTTCGTGTGAAATTAATTCCATCATTTCAGAAAGTTGAAACAATGTCAGGGTGAGGCACAAAAATATCTCGTTAACACAATAGCAAAATCATTTTGATGACAATTAAAACTATGTTGATTTCCCGAGGTAATCAGAAGTGTATGGACGTCGGTGATTCTTTATGTATGTATAAACAACAACAATTTTAGGATTTTATTGTTCATAACGAACGCAAAAATGTTGCCAATGATTCTACGAACGAACAAATGTTGCTAGTCTACGAACAAACAAATGTTGCTAGTCTACAAACGAACAAATGTTGCCAGTCCACGAAAGAACAAACATTGCCAGTCTACGAACAAACAAATGTTGCTAGTCTACAAACGAACAAATTTTGCCAGTCTACGAACGAACAAACATTGCCTGTATACGAGCGAATAAACATTGCCAGTCTGCGAACCAACAAACAGTGCCTGTCTAAGTACGAACAAACATTGCCTGTTTAAGAACGAACAAACATTGCCTGTCTAAGAACGAACAAACATTGCCTGTTTAAGAACGAACAAACATTGCCAGTCTAAGAACGAACAAATGTTGCCAGTCTAAGAAAGAACAAATGTTGCCAGTCGTACATAGACAAGGTAGTGAATTTGAAGTAATGATGGTTCAGTACGCCGTGTAACAGACTGTGCGATGAATTTCTTTAACTTTCGCCTTCTATTGTACTTTCAGATTCATGCTTGCACGAGTAGAAATAAGTATGAGCAAACTGCATAGTCCCATATACATTCAGTGTATACGAACAGTGATAAATCTCATGACTCTTATAAGGAATACAAAATAAAGAGTTGGGCAAAAACGAACCCCTGGATATATCAGAGGTTGGGTCAGGTGCCTAGGAGGAGTAAGCATCCCCTGTCGACCGGTCACACCCGCCGTGAGCCCTATTTTGATCAGGTAAGCAGAGTAATCCGTAAATAAAATATGTGTGCCAAGAACGGCCTAACAATCTTTATGAAACACGTCAGAGAGTATTTGACCCAATGATAGGATATGATAAAGGTATCGAATCATTTAAGGATGAGGAAATGTCTTCATTTCTTTGTTTTTCAATATTTGTTGAAGTTTTTGCTCAAAGCTTTAAGATTTTCAAATGCACACGGCGAGGATTGACCAATCATGTAATTCCGAATCCATGTAAATGGAGTCAAAACAACTATGTTGCGAGGGCAGGGGAAAGTCGCACGAAATTGTATGATATTTAAAAAATTACAAACATGAGACTGTTAGTTTATAGATTGTTGTGTTCGGTTCTAACTTACTTACATTGTATTTATTCATCTAACGAATGCACCTTGGATGGAATTTTAGCACGGGTCTTCTTTAAATTTTCATTTTCAAACTTTAATGCTTCACAACGGCACACTAACACGCTTCATGAAGTATGACGGCGTGAAGCCTCGCAGTTCATACCCTCATGTGTTTTCAAAAATGAAATGTATTTTTTTAATATACAGCATGTATATTTCTATATTCCCAGCCGCTAAAGTCGACGTAATATATTAAATTAAATGAAGATTCATGCGTGCATCGTTCACAACTGCAGCGTATTCAAGAGGAAATGGCTAATAAAACAATCTGTAAAGATTTCTAAGACAAAACAATGGAAAAATACATGAATATGTTGTTTAAAAGATACTTGCATTTAGACGTTCGCCTTCGTCCATGGTCTTGTTAATGTCTGTAACAATCTCAGACAGGTCAAAAGAATGGTTCCGCGATTCTAAATACACATACTTCTGAATAACGTCATCCACTTGAGGAGAATTTAAGGAAACATTTCTCCTCATTAGTTCCAGAAACATCAAATCAACATTTTGAGAATCGCAATTAATCATCTTCATGATGTTATTAAACGATGGATAAGAATTATCTACAAACATTTTGGCTGTCAATAAAAACACAAAAAGAACACACACAAAAAATGCTGCGCGGAAGTTACAATAATGAATTGTCATTTCTTTTAGCAGCATTTTGCCAGAAAGAAACCAGTGGACCAGGGGCGCCATGGAATCGATACCACGTGGTCAAATCAGTGAATGCATAAAGCATCATGAATATTCTGGATTACTTTCAAAATGTCACGATCACAAATCTTAATGAAGGTCTGAAGAACCATTTTCGAATTTATTTACACACGTCCATAATAAATTTTTCCTATATCTACGTCAATTAAACGATGCTAGTATCTAATCAAGATGTTCGAAGCAAAGACCAACCACGTCCATCGCCTACCCATTGTTGTCAGTTCGTAAACAATGATTATAATCACATGTATCTCGTAAATGATCGACCTAGCTCGAGAGTTAATTAGGCTAAAGTCCATGGAGATTATTGCATTTGTTAATTTCCGTTTGATTCAAGCAATTGCCCAGAGAGATTCCGAAGTATTCATAACATACAGCACGGAATATATCATAATGTCCACTACTACATGTAACACTGACAATTAAAATATCTGAATGTGATAGATGCACGTATGTCAACATCCGTACATGTAGGCTGTATTCGATTTCTTAATAAATTAAAGTGCTTCATAATGAATGAAATTTCTTATGCACATCGCAAAAATATCGATAATTAGATAATATACCACAATAATTACATTTCCAATTGCTTTTTCAATGATAACTATTTGAAGCTCTGGTGTACCAAGTTACCCATATATGGAACTTAAGCTTATCAATACCGCCTGTCACTGGGTTGAATTCTGTCTGGCGTACTTAGGTCGTTCTGATTTTGGCTACGGGTTGCTTCGTTTACCTGATCAAGATATAGGGCTCACGGTGGATGTGACCGATCGACGGGGGGTCCCTGGACATCTGATACCACCTCTGGTTTGCCCAGGGGTCCATGTTTGCCCTACTCCTAATTTAGTATTCCTTTTAGGAGTTATGAGATTGATCACTGTTCGGTTTTTTTTCTCACTATTTCTTAAACGTTATCTCAATATAAATACCAGGTATGAGGGATCTCTGTTTAGTTTGGACATGTGAGGTGATCAACAAAAGTGGGAATGTATTAATTATCACGGTTTCAATTGTAGTTACACACCTCACATACCCAACAAACTAAACAGAGTTTTACACATGTTCGACATAAATCAATATTTCGTATCATATGCGAGACCTAACGATCTAAAGGAATTATTGGTCCGCTATATGTCTGTCTGTCCGTCCGTGTGTCTTGTTGTCAGTTCCTCCGTTTAGATGTAGCACCCTACGATATTGTGTATCCTTTTTGTATGAGAATCATTTATATGAAAGGTGAAGATAACATATATCTACTTTGATTTTCTTACTTAAGCTATTGCAGACCAGTCATGCGTTCTTTGGATCACACCTATAAATGAACTGTAAAGGGTAGGGTTTTAATATTTACCTTACATATGCCTGGTTTGTAAACTATCTGCTGGTATCGCACGTGTATCTTGAAAAGCATTGATTAGATATATGTCTGTGTCTTTCGTCTGTCGCACCCTAGAAATAATGTTTTGTTATTAGATTCATGTGAAATCCAAAATTTTCTGAATTATGAAATATTTCTTTTTACGTTGTGAGAGTGCATTACTCATCTTTTTAGGTCACCTGAGTAAATTCAGGTGACCTACTGCAATCGGTTGTCGTCCGTCGTTGTGCGTCGTTCGTCGTGCGTTAACAATTGAACATTTTTAACTTCTTCTTGATAACTTCCCGTCAAATTCTTATCAAATTTGGTATGAAGTATCTTTGGGATAAGGGTGACTTAAATTGTAAATTTCAGGTCTCCAGCACCCCTGGGTCCGTAGGGGCGGGACAAAAACTGCCCAAAATTGACCATTTTTCAAAACTCATCTTCTCAAAAACCGCACACGTGTAAGAAAAACTAAATGCATAGTGATGTAGAGCAGGAAGGCCTCTACCAAAATTGTAGATTTCATGATCCCCGGGGTAGGGGTAGGGGTTCTGACCTCTGGGCGGGGCCAAACTTTTTATATAGTATTTATGTGTAAAACCCTTAAATAACATCTTCTTTAGTGCTGTTGATACTAAATTGAAACTAAATGGATAGAGCAGGTAGTCTTTCACCAATATTGTAAAGTTGATGATCCCCAGAGTAAGGGTCCTGACCCCAGGGTGGGGCCAAAATTAGTATATAGTATTTATGTGCAAGTTTGCTGATACTTTATAAAATAATCTAAATGCATACTAAGGAAGAGCAGAAATGGTAAATTTCACAACCCAGGGTTATGACTTTAGAATGGTCCAAATTAGTCATATGGTTTGATGTTTTAATATTAATACACCTATTATTTAATGCCTTTCATAAGTGTATGCACTTTTGAAGGCAGTGGAGTTTCAAGAACACATCTTGTTTTATACTGTTGCTGAACATTAGAATTTAGCTTAGATATTCAGAACAGGATATGTTTTCTAGATTTCATAGCCCATGGAAGTAGTTATACCTTTCACTAGTATTCAGGTGACCGATAAGGGCCTCTTGTTTAAATAGTTATTAATTTCCACATTTCTTTGATTTAAAACTTACACGCGTGGGAAGGTAAGATGACATATTTCATATTTGTTGTTTTACGTACTATTTGAGAGGGTTTCAGTCATAGAGAGAAGTCACAAGCTGATGTCACAAGCCGATGTAAGCATCCCCTATTGACCGGTCACATCCTCCGTGAGCTCTATATCTTGACAGCATTTAACCAAATGACAGGTAATAAAAAGAATTCGTGTCAATGGGAATTCCAACAGACTGTTTGAAGACCTGATCACCCCCCCCCCCCCAAAAAAAACCAGTGAAAGCTACGTAAATATTGTCAACGAGGAACTCCAACATCTTTTATTTTCAACTTCAGAGCAGAACAAAGGAATGTTTTTGATGACTGATAATAAAAATATGGATTTCTTTTTTCCTTCTTTTTTTTTTTATTATTAAAGAATCAGCTTTCTATGATGTCAAAAAGCTTTCTAAGATGTCAAGAAGCCGAAGTGTTTATTCATCGTGAGGAATGGTCGACGTGTTGTTTACTTCATTCGATGGAATAGGCTCTCTCTGATCAGAAGAAATACAAAATTTCACATAAGCACGTATAAAAAAAATGTTGATTTTGATATAAAACATCAAAATCATATTACAAATTTAGTCGCTAAATTACCAAAAATACTGCTATCGTTTCAGAGAAAAGGACTGTAAACGGACGATACATCTTCCATTGGAGAGTTTTCCACTGTGTAACATCGAGCCAATTCTCCCAGTCACCTTGAACCTAGTCATATGACCTTGGATCGGAATCTTGAAAATATCACCAAGCTGTAAGCAATCGTTACACCAGTACATAAGTCGCATATGCCTCTACAATGTAGAGAAATAGCTTGGATAAAATAAATTTTTCCACTGAACCTGACCTGGAAAAGTAACCTTGTTAAAAGTTTAGGACATAGATTTTGTGGCGAATGTTTCCACTGATATCTCTCCATTATAAAGTTATGCGTCAGACCATAATTTCTATTATTAAATCAAAAACGTTAACATTATCCAAATCTTGGTTCAATGTCATGAAAAATCATCAGGTCATAAAAATCCAGTATCTATTATGGTCGATTTAATCTCCCCAGTACAAAGTTATTGTCCAGAAAATTATTTCGAACTATTTTTATCATTGACCTTAGCCAGCTGACCTTTTTTTTAAAGATGATGGCACACCATCAGACCATGATTGATTGATTGAATATTGTTTAACGTCCCTCTAGAGAATATTTCACTCATATGGAGACGTCACCACTGCCGGTGAAGGGCTGCAAAATTTAGGCCTATGCTCGGCGCTTATGGCCATTGAGCAGGAAGGGATCTTTATCGTGCCACACCTTCTGTGATATGGGACGTTGGTTTTTGCGGCCTCATCCGAAGGACCGCCCCATTTGATCAGACCATAAGCATTCCTAGTACCTAGTATGGGTTTCTGAGGTATCTTTATTACAAAGGTATAATCCGGACAAATGAAAGCGAAACAGACAGACGGATGGGCAGGGGAATTCCTAGATACCCCCAAACATTTTAGTGGTGGTATAATAATTATTACAAAAGACCTGATCGTTTTGAAATGATACTATTCAGAGTTTTCTCTTTGCACTTCAGCCTAGCTTGTCCACCTAGTTTATTTAAGCCCATATTTACCATTTTCGGAACTTGTGTCCAAACCCCGTATATTTTTTTTTTACTTGCCATGTTCTTGGTAATAACAGTTTTCTCATAGGGAGCTATACGTTCTAGACTTTATGTTTGTAGCTACAGCAACAGTAGGTGGTAAGCTAAAGGCTCAGATTCCAATACGAGAAAGCAGAGCGTGTTGTTAACGTTTTATCACCAAGAACCTTCATTTTGTCAGCTGCATTATGGGCAATGCACGTCATTCAAAAATAAATGATAGAGATGTTCTTGTTTGTAAGAACCATCGCCTGCAATGCTATCATTACAGTCACAACATTTGTCAGGTTTTTTATCATTGTCGCTTTAAATGCTGATGCTAAAATTAAGAAATGTGGGCAAGTCAGCACAAGTTTTCAAACTTCTTTGAATATTAGTGAAATTTCTCTGCTGCAAAATGAATGCCATCCGACTCAACTAATTCCCCTGCCTCTGATGCACCACTAGAGTCAGCAAGAACAAGTTATTATTCGTGCATTCGCTTGTTAGGATACTTTGGATAGCAATTTGGACATTTGTCGTCCGTCTACATGAAATATAAGAAAACAGTGATGCTAAATAGCACTGCAAGATAGCATTCATTTAACCACCCACGTGATATGATCAGGCATCGAAGAAATAATTATACAAAAAATTTATTACAACTAGAATGTATCAGGTATTTTTGTAAATAAACACAAACACACACAAGACTTTGAAATTCACAGAGAACAGTTGTCTTACACATCAAATGGAAGAAATATCAATTACTAACTAACTACATGTATATAACATCAGAATCATTTCATTTCTGACAACTGTAAAAATCCAGTTCATCTAATAAACAAATAAGAATTGAACAATATTTTTATTTCTAAGAAAATTATGTCCAACATTAAACACTGCTTTTTGAAAATAACACTGTGGCTATCATTTTGTACGGAACTGGTTCCGACATACATTGTGCATGTAACTGTTAATACTTCAATCTCTACCCAAAGTTGTCGTTCCTTGCTCTCACATTTGTGCATGTAAGGAACGATAACTCTGAGTAGAGATTGTCCCTTCTACTGGGATAAGAGGAAAGATGGGATGGAGTAGCGCATGGCAGCATGGTGTTCAGCAAAGGAGCATTCTCTCGCCACCAAGTATTAGTAATATATCATCAACCATTTCACATTGTAGTGTGATGGTTTACTTGCTTTATGCAACCGTTTTTTATGGTCACGCTTTAGTTTGTTCATATTACGTCCATTCGATAATTTTTACTCATATGGAGACATTACCAGCTGTAGGTGAAGTGTCATCAATTTAGACCTATGCTTAACGCTCAGGGCCGTAACAGTTAGGGCTCCTCTGTCTTTATCGTAACAACGCGATACACCGACCTCCATTTGCAAGGTCATATCCAAATGACTCGTGCGCCAACGCCTGTCATGATACGGGACCTCTGTTTTCAAGGTCAAATCCAAAAGACCCGCGACTCTCATTTCTAAATGCTGAGCATTTTGGTGAAGGGACAATCACCACCTATGTTTACGTCTTAGATTTGAGCAGGGCTCAAACTCACGACCTTCGATCACGTAGCTAACGTTCTACCACAACGCTACGCCGGTAAGTGAGAAAGTTTCCAAGTTTACTTTCGGAAGGTCGGTGGTTTCTTCCCAGGTACATTGTATCTGGATTCTCTCTTCCACCAATAAAAACTGGACGCCACCAGATAACTGAAAAATTGTAGAGTGTGGCGGAAAACAACAAAACAAACAAAAAAGCACATGCGTTTCCTTTCCAAACAATACAGGTAAAGAAAGATAACTCCATTTGGCTTTATACAAGATGTACAGTCTCCTGGGGTGGGAGAAAGAACAAAGAATTCATATAGCCGGGGCGTAGCCGGAACTATTTCACCAAGGCACGAAGCACCGAGGGGGTAGGTGCGGGAGGGGGTCGGGGATCATCCCTGAGAACATTTTGAAATATTAGGTCTAGTTTGCACTAATCTGAGCATCAAAATGATTGTAATAAACATTAAAGAGATGCTTACTCCTCCTACGCACCTGATCTCACCTCTGGTGTGTCCAGGGATCCGTGTTTGCCCAACTATCTATTTTGTATTGCTTGTGGGAGTTATGAGATTGTGATCACTGTTCGTTATCTTCACGTTTCATTGTACAACTTTTGGAAATTTTTAAACTGTTAAGTTCGAGAGCGAGTCATTGTGATCACCAAAGTTTAGAAGAAATGTATAACCATTATGTACAATACATTATAAAAAGAATAGGTCTGACGGAATGATAGTTTTATATCTGATTTTAAAAACTAGAAATATAAATGAAATATCTTTATTATTTGCAAACATATTTGGATAAAAATGTGTTTTGAAAATGAAAAAAAAAATAAGTGGGCACGTGCCTACTCGAGCCTAAAGTAGCTACGGCCCTGAATTAGCAGTCCGCTATTGGGTTTTTTTACGGTTGAGCACGATACATGGCGCAGTAACTAGATGTTCTAAGTAGAGTTATCATATTCTTATATGCGATAAAGCGTCAAAGAAAATGCCAGTGTTATGATCAACGAAATAAACTAGTAAAACGTTCAGAAACGATTTTGGGAATACGAAAGTGTAAATGAGTTGATCGAAGATATAGACAATGGTCTTAAGAAAAGATCAATGAGGACGGATTTATCGCCAAGCAGTCTAGGTTTTAGCGGGGAAAACCATGGGGAAAAATTTATATCGAAAAGTAACAACACTATTTTACTGTTAAAAGAGAGGGATTACCAACTGTATATTTTATATGGAATCATCGTAGCTGAAATGAAACCTGATGATGCAGAAGGAAGCAGTGGCGTTTTACATCCATTGTAATGGGTCAGAACTGTGGGGTTGTATGAATGTAACACTGTATGAAAAAATAACTTTACAAAACTTTACTTCGGAAGTAAATTCTCGTAAAGGATAACCAAAAATCAAGGTTACCTTTGCGTCAACTTTACTTTAATTAAAGAATTATTGTTATCTTCAAGTAAGTTTACGCGAAATTAAACCTATAAAGATCACCTTTAAACTCCTTTACTTTCACCATTTGGCTAAAGGTCACCTTTTGCGATTTACTTCGCATCAAATATATTTATAAGTTCCTTTACCTCTAACAAATAAAAACAAATCTGGCGAAAGGGGGGGGGGGGGGGGCTCTTAATCTGCCATTGATGTATGGACACTACAGAAGAAGCTGTAGATGCTATCAATAAGATTTAAATATACTACGTCTGACACTTCCCCTGACAAATCCTATATTTCCCTTAATTCCATTTGCTTCAGTGATGCAAAATCAAGCAAAGCAAATGGTGTTCTTATATATTTAATATAAGCTTTAAATGATGACAATGCATATGGTACTGTATACTATTATATTTCAATACTCCATTCAGAAGTACATGTACAATGTAATATATTCCCGTGATATAAAATAAAACTGATCAGTTTTCCAAAAGCAACAAAATGATAATTACCTCACCCACCCCAACAAACCGAATCATTACCTATCGAATGAATACAGAAATCATTTTTTTTTAGAGTTCGTTTTACGTAGGAACATCTTATTACGGTAGTAATGAATTAAGACCTTAATTTGCCAAATTGCTTGGCTTTGACGCCGATCCGGTCCCGATCCAACTTTTGTTTTTAGATTGAGCCTACTCGGGGCGATCGGCATTATCTTTCTAAATCATAGCACTGTGAGGACGGGGGTTGCAATTGGTGTGTGGATTAAGCAATCCACAGGTCAGTATTTTTGTGTGATTAAGCAATCCACAGGTAAGTATTTTTGTGTGAATAAGCAATCCACAGGTCAGTATATTTGTGTGAATAAGCAATCCACAGGTCAGTATATTTGTGTGATTAAGGAATCCACAGGTCAGTATATTTGTGTGATTAAGCAATCCACAGGTCAGTATTTTTGTGGTATTAAGCAATCCACAGGTCAGTATGTTTGTGGTATTAAGCAATCCACAGGTCAGTATTTTTGTGTGATTAAGCAATCCACAGGTCAGTATGTTTGTGTGAATAAGCAATCCACAGGTCAGTATATTTGTGTGAATAAGCAATCCACAGGTCAGTATATTTGTGTGATTAAGCAATCCACAGGTCAGTATATTTGTGTGAATAAGCAATCCACAGGTCAGTATGTTTGTGTGATTAAGCAATCCACAGGTCAGTATATTTGTGTGATTAAGCAATCCACAGGTCAGTATATTTGTGTGATTAAGCAATCCACAGGTCAGTATTTTTGTGGTATTAAGCAATCCACAGGTCAGTATATTTGTGGTATTAAGCAATCCACAGGTCAGTATTTTTGTGTGATTAAGCAATCCACAGGTCAGTATTTTTGTGTGAATAAGCAATCCACAGGTCAGTATATTTGTGTGAATAAGCAATCCACAGGTCAGTATATTTGTGTGATTAAGCAATCCACAGGTCAGTATATTTGTGTGAATAAGCAATCCACAGGTCAGTATATTTGTGGTATTAAGCAATCCACAGGTCAGTATGTTTGTGTGATTAGACAATCCACAGGTCGGTATTTTTGTGTGATTAGACAATCCACAGGTCGGTATTTGAGGTAAAACTACTAATATTCAATACTAAACCTTTCGGTATCGTTTTTTTACCGTCCACATCTTCACACAGATATTTCTTTTATGCCACAAACTTTTTAAAAATGATGAAAATGGATACTAAATTTATGTTTATCTGGGTAAACTGAATGAATTTCCTTACATGGAATTTAATTTTTGACCAGTCTTATTCATAATGAAAACTTTGTATATAGTTATAAAGAGATTGGCAATATATTAATCGTTTTACTTATGTCATTTTTTAATGAGGTGACAGTCACAATAATGATGTACTTCCAGCACGTGACTGGTGTCGCTAATCGATAATTGATATCCTGGTAAGAAGTCAAGGTCACAGTCATTAATAGAATTTGATAGTGATGTGACTACCATATATACAAAGAGTAATGTAGCTCACTTGAGTTAAGGTATTCAATGTATAACAACCTTATTCCATATCTAATAAATGGATAGTGGAATATTTGTAATCATGGTATCAGTTTGAAGGGTTCATCAAATAAAAATAATCCACCATAGGAATTTTCAAAATTTTGTTTACTGCTTCATTTATTTCACCTAGAATTTAACATTGAAGAATATGGGAAAAACATCTTTTATTACAATATTATAAAAACAAATTATATTTTCATACTAATCTCTTGGTAGAAAGTTACATACACTTTCCTTTTATGAAAATATGAAATAAAATTAATCATGGAGCACACATATTTTTAGATAATTAGATTTTTCTTATTTTTACAAAGGGCAGATAACTCTTCCAAAAATATTAAGTGCAAAAAGGTCAGCTTCTAATCTTTTACCAGTCATGTGAATTTTATGTGCTTCACTTTCATTATTATTTAACAATAAACTTTTATGTTGATCTTAATCATTCAATATTGTTCATTATCCTTCATTATACATGGAATACCTTAAAAGCTCAAATGAGATATTTTGATCACCTGTTGTTCATTTCCCTGTAAACTTTTCACATTTTCATCTTTTCCAGAACCACACGGTCAAAGTGATACGAAGGACTAGGTACGCTATATGACTTAAATGGCCCAATCTTCAAATTGGACAATATTGTACCCAAATATAGATATAAGTGTATTACTTCATTAAATATAAAGGTTTTGAGGATATCTTCATTATTTCTATTTCTGCAACTACTCAAATATTGAGTCTTTTTAATAACGTTTTAATGACGTTGTTTGTAGCATTGTGACGTTATTGCAGTTATTTTCAAATAGTTATGATAAATAATCTAAAATGGTAACCCAATATTTTACTTCTCCATAAATGAATGGTCAGGACTGTACTGAATTTGACTGGAGTAACTTAAATCTGTATTAATTGTCCACGTGTCATTATTACAAAGATCTCCACCCCTCCCCCAATAAAAACAGCAACAACATCGGTCTGTAAAACACAATTTCAGCATGAAGTGTGTTTTATTAAATAATGTGAAAGTTACGATGCACTCTACATTACTTTACATAATTAGATGAAATGTGGATTTAAAATATCATATTTAAAAATTTTTACTACATGTACAATTACTAACTGATAAAAATCATTTTGGGCGGGATTAACTAAATATCGTCAATTAACGGTTTGCACTACTCTTCTTGTCCATCATAATCGACAGTTTCCTCATCCTCGGAGCTGTCGATGGATCTCGCCGCATCATTCACTTCCTCTGTCCAGTCACGAATACCACAAGACTCGCTCTGATATCTAGCAAAGGCTAAATGCCAGATAATACAGGATATGTGACCGCAAATTCCAACAACCCGGGCTCCATTTTTACAGGTACAATACCAGGACAAGATGGTGATATCGTATTTTATCCATAAGGAATACTTTTTAGATGAAGTGTGGCGGCTTTGAATTTTGGTACTGACAATATTGGGTACATTATCGCTCACAAGAATTTCAAATAATCCATCATCTGTGAGATGTTCTGTCGCATATGATTTTGCCGTCTTTAGCTGATAGACACCAATTGTAAGGTTTCTGATCTCTTCCTCAGTAAGCCTGGAAAAATCGGTGATGGTGTTGCTGTCAGCGTCGATGGAAGTCCATTTCATGGATCTTTTATCAAGCCCTGCAAAAGTATAATGACTCAACATATGAACTCAAGTTTGAAATTACACATGGCTTATAGGAGTTATGAGATTGGTCACTGTTCGTTATCTTCAACTTTCATGTAATAGAATATATGTACAATTACCATTATGTAAAACAAACATGTCATCAATCATTAACATACCATTTTCAAGAACAAACTGTTGAAGTTCGTTTGTCTTTTTGGACAACATTGTCATTGTTGATGCAATGGTGATATCGTCATCAAATGTTCCAGAGTTGATAGGAGGCCGGTACTTGTTACAAAGACAACGGACAATCCTAACATAATCTCCAATACACGGGATCTGGCTGTTTGGAAGTGTTTTACCAAGATATCTCCATGTCTTTATTCTTCCATTTACGGATTTAGCAACCCATCTGACCTAAAATGAACAATAAACATACTTGACAACATTACTTGACATCACAACTTTCAGTAGAATTAAAGTTTTCAATCAATTGCATGATATTTTAAATCTTAGATATACCAGTGCACAAGCATGGAATAGCTAAGGTAAACATTCATTGTTCAAACTGCAGATCCATTTTATTCAGAAAGATGACAGGCTTAGCTATACCTTTGTTACAAGTCTGGAACTGTTAGCTTCCTCTGTAGACAATTGCTTCTGGCCCCTCGGGATAAACGCAGGCATCTCCATACGTATACCCAGGTCATTCAAAAGTCATTTTGAATCCCGGAAACCTCTATCAACAACAAATATATCGTCCTCTCTGACCCAGGTCTTTATTTCATCTGTGTTTGAATGAATCGAATGGTTGAGAATAGAGGAGTCATTGTTCTTTGGATCTGCCAGATAAGGTCCAAGGACACTGACGATATATCCTGTTGTGGAGACGATCATCATGGGTTTTAAAAGGGGTCTTCGCTTGTGCATACTGAACGATCGTCTGGAAAAGGTGTAGTTTCCACTTTTTTGAATATAGATATAAATTCCGTCCAACACTAATATTGCAGGTACAGATGTTACATCGGACAAAATTTGTTGTGCAAGTGGCCTTGAATGGGTCTGAATGATCTCTTCACTTGTGATGTGGGAAAATCCGAGGTTCCTTGGGACAAATTCTGCCATGAGAGCCTTCCTTGCAGATTGGACTGCCCTGCGAATCTGCAAAAAATATTATCATTCAATAAAATCTATAATTTTAATATTCATATATTATATGCACAAATCATTACCTTCAAAGTTAACCTAACAATTTTATTTACCAGGAATTTTTTCATATTGAAGATTGTTCCAAGCATTTGGTTGTCCATTCCAGAACGTAGCTTAGTCAAAAGGATGGCTACGCAGGTACGGATTGACCTGGTCTTTGTTGGTCTTATGGTGTCAACATTTGTCATGATGTCATCAAACTGCTTTCCAGTGAGTCCGGTTAAATTATAATAGTCTGAGTCACTTAAACCAGTAGGTTTATCGAAGTCAAGTCCTGTACCCTCGTTTTTAAGGACCTCCTCTCTAACTTGCTGTAAAAGCTCCAGTACTCCGGATCTGTTGAGGTGGCAGGAATCCTTAGAAGTCTTGGCCTTGTCTACGGCGTCTTTTGAGAGAATTCCATTTTCAATGTGACTTGGACGGCATCGTGATCCTGATTGCACAAATACTTCACTTTGAATATAAGTTCTGTATCTAGCATAGGTTGGAGTAACAATTAACTTTGGTCCGGGCTTCTTGCACACAAAGCAGTATGAATGACTGATACTGGTGCTAGGGGTCGCTAAAGTGACAGACGGCGTCCCTGGGTAAAGAGTTTCCAAGACTTTATTTCAAAACCCATGTCCTTGCAAGAGTTATAATTACATGGAAATAATTTGATAAAATAGGGTGGGAAAATCTCAAGAATCACTGGACCAGAAAAGGCAAGCTTATGTAAAACGTCCTCAGTGGACGTAGATTGAAAATAGTTCCAATCACGGTCGGTGGGGGTAGAGTGGGGCCAAAATAGGGGATCAAAGTTTTAAATAGGGAAATGTAGGAAATCTTGAAAAAAACTTCTCAATAACAACTTAACTTGATTAGACCTATTGATTTGCAAGCATCCTCAGGTAATGCATACTTAAGTTCTTCAAATCATGGCCCAAGGGGGTACGGTGGAGTGGGCCACAATGGGGAACAAAGTTTTATACGGGAATATAAGAAAAAGACTAAAACTATTTTGTCAAGAGCAGCTGCACCATGATAAGTCATATAGATATACAAACATCAACAGATAGTGCAGATTCCAGTTTGTTCAAATCATGGTCCCAGAGGTAGGGTGGGGCTACGATAGGAGATTTACATTTTGCATTGGGGTTTATCGTTATCTTCGTCTTTCATTAAAAAAATCTTCATCTCAAGAACAACAGGGTCATGATTAGCCATATCAATATGCAAGCTTCCTTAAGTAGTGTAGATTCAATTTTGCTTATATAATGGTCGCGGGGGTAAGGTGGAGCCACAGTAGAGGAACAAAAATTTATTTAAGAAATGTACAACACTTTTGAGCTGTTCATTTCTTATATTTAAAATCATTTACTAAATCACCATTTGTTTACATTGCTTGTATAAGTCGAAATATTTTGTTGCATAAAACGAACTCCTAAGATCCATCTAGGGCACAGTCGTATTGTGACGTACGTCAAAAACATAGACATGACGTCAAACTTTATCCTGCCTTTTATATCAACATTGCACGGTGCACTGCATTTTGGAGCTAGGAGACCACAAGATTGGGATGATGATTCACTTAACTTCACAATGCAAGGTGAAGATAACGAACAATCTTAATCCGGGGTGTGACTGCGAGATCTTTGTAACACATATTGTATTTTTACAAATCATTACGCTCTCTCAGTCGCGTGCTCTAAACTAGTTCATAGTCAATGCGAACGGATTATGTGGCGTGCTGAAAGTGATTGGTTCATAGAGGAAAATGCGATTTGTAATATAAATATTTAAGAAATGAATATCACTTTTGAGCTGTTTATGGTCAATGCAATGTGAAGATAACGAACAGTGATCAATCTCATAACTCCTATAAGCAATACAAAATAGATAGTTGGGCAAACACGGACCCCTGGACACACCAGATATGGGATCAGGTGCCTAGGAGGAGTAAGCATCCCTTGTTGACCGGTCACACCCGCCGTGAGCCCTATATCCTGATCAGGTAAACGGAGTTATCCGCAGTCAAAATCAGTGTGCCAAGAACGGCTTAACAATCGGTATGAAACACGTCAGACAGCATTTGACCCAATGCGAGGTTGTACTGACAAACTAGATCGTTATAACGACCATAGAATTTGCGAAATGCTGACTTCAATCGAGACTGTTGAAACCCCTGTACCATCAACTTGTTTGTCAGTAGCTTACCTATGAATGGATTTGGATTGGAGGCAAATTCTGTGAATCGCGCTAGCACACACTCACACCCTCACTCAAATACACAAACATGCACGAACGAACACACACATGAACACACACCTTTTTGCAAAACAAAATTAAAGTTGGGATTTGGGACAGGGGGCTTGGGTGGTGACCATTCGTGCTCGGGTATGGCCTAAAATTGACGACTATTCGTGTCCACCCTCACGGCACATTCGGTCACCGGGCGACGATATATTCGGCATGTTTGGTTGATGACAACAAGACGTGCGGCATGAATGATCGTCGGCGACCAAACGTACCGCACGTGTCGTCGGGCGACCGAACGTGCCAAGGCGATCAAACGTGCCGTAACAATTATATATATGTTATGAAATTCATAGCATTATATATTATGATTATAATAGGCTTAGTTGTTTGTGAATTAAATTTACGTGCTGCAAGACTGAAAATTAACAGGGGAGGGGGGGGGGGGTACATGTATTGTGGAGACTTAGGGCCTAATGACTATTTTTTTTTAAAAAAGATAATTAAAACATAAGGGATTTTTCATTTGTATTGTATTTCATTTGTATATTTCTAAACATTGTTTCACTTTACCCTGTGTCTGGTTATAGCTGACAAGTCTGTTCCCATCGTCTGTCATTATTACTGTTGCTTAAGCGCTTGACGTATTCCGGAATCGGAAACGAAAATAGTCTCTTTTTAGATACTACATGAATAAACCACGTGATGCCTTGCAATCACTACCTTTCACTGAAAAATGTATTACTCATTATCAGGATAAAAGGTAAATTGTTAGAAAGTACTTTATTTTCTGAACTGAACTTTTGTGATATTTTGTAACTGGGCAGTATCCCCGTCTGATACATGTAGAATTTATATGATATTGAAGAATGTTTGTCGTCATCATGTGCTTATCCAAGTAGTTATGTTAGTTTCTGAGCATACTCTATGTCACTTTACAATTAAAGTATTTTCAGTGTGCAGAATTATTCCAGCTCTACGAAATGGGGAATACTTGTTGAAACACTGCAACATAGAAAATTTTGTGTACAATTTTGGCCTCGGCCATTTGTTTTTTTTTTTCATATTTAAAAAAAAAACCCAGACAAACGCACCTAAAAAAGACAACATAATTACAAAATATCTTAAACGTCAGAAAAGAAAACTTTACAAGTAAGATGATTAATAATGATTATCAAAATATAACGCTGGATACAACCATTCTCTGAAAACATAGCGTAGAATACAGCCATTCCTAATACATTGACAATTTCCAACGATACATGTTTTTAATGTCTTTTGTGATACCATCTGGCGTTTTCGTTATCTTGTTAAAATTTGAATATCGATCTTCCTTGTTTTTTATAAAATATACTAGTACGGCGTTTCGAGTGTTTAAGAATCATCACTGACTCAGGAAAGGTGTTACTAATCTTTCTCACATATGAAATTTAGAACATTGACGTCGTTACAAGTAACGTCAAGCCATAGTCCAGTGTACTGAATGCGGATACAGTCCTGTCCACGAAGATCGTCAGGTTGACCATCCTTCCAGGGTAAGTAGGTCAGATTCTTTTTGCTTCTGGCCCAGGTAAATGTGCCTTCTGTGTCCGCATCTGATGCGCCCACCCACACACTACTACATTCACGCCAATCAGGACAACCTACAAACACAATGGATTGTGGATTTGTCCGTTGGTGTATCTGGCAAATAATCAAATTCAACTCGGTATTTGGTTGATTAGTTGTTTATTTGTTTTACGTCCCGTCTAGGATTTTTCATTCATATTGAGACGTGTAGGCGAAGTACCACAAACTAGACCTATGCTAAGCGCTTCGATTTTGAGGTAATATCGGAAAGACCCGTGATTCTCACTTCAAATTGCCGAGCGTTTGGAGAATGAGCAATTACTACCTATGTTTACGTCTTAGTTTTGAGGCTCGAACTTGGGACCTCCCGGTTACGAAGTGAACGCTTTATCTCTGAGTTACCGCGATTTGTGCAGAGGAAAGCTCCACTGTCGCGTGAATGGTCAGTGGGATAGAATGATTTTATCTGAAAAAGTAAAGTTGTTTTGGGTCAGAGGAATATATTATGTATATGGAGGCGAAAAGATAAATCGGGGTCCCAATACTGTATCTGCCAAGCATCTCAGCGAAGAATTTCTACTTTGATCTGGGGATGCATAACATATTATATTTTGGGTATAATTATCAAATTATAAAAACAGGCACAAGTATACATGTATAATCATATATCCTTGCAGACAACTTATGCCCGATATAGCTATCCATTTTCCCAACCAAAACTTTTTATCTATTTCCAAACGAAAATGCTCTGAGCCCAAAAGTCGAAAATTACAAAGCCAGGAACCTTATTAATTTTATCAGCTGTTCGGCACAGACACTTTATCTAAATATTATTGAACATACTAGTATATGGCTAAACTATAAACTGGGATTCCTGGAAAACATCACACCCGATGGACTACCAAGGTCCATCGTAACATGTGACAGAGTACTAGTATCCCCTTGGAATATATACAGGGACTATATAATTCCCTGTCACGACGTATTAGAAAAGTGTTGTGGGTCCAAGGTAAAATGACAGAATCTTAAAAACAGGTCAGTTATGTCTTACTTGTTTTGATGTATACGGTATAAATAACGGTTGAGCGACGCCATTTTGGATTGTGAGTTTAAATTCTGGCACACGTCTGTACATTTATTTACTATGAGGTGAAGAGACAAAAGCTTTGACTACTTTCTTACCACTAGGATGGATTAGGAAATCATTCGTGACCCAGGTATTTTCCTCTTCAGTATCTGCTTCCAAAAGGTAACCACCGTATGTCCTACATTTTTCCTGGAGTAATATAAACATCATTACGCTTACATAATCAACGATATATTAAACGTCATTAGCATGGTTCAAATTAAATACCCACGATTGAGTTGTTCCAGGACAGCAATGTTCCACCGTCGAGATAACAATGTCCATTAAATGCAATCCATCCCGAATCACAAGCTATAATACATAAATACTTTACACACATACACACACACATGTGTGTGTGTGTGTGTGTGTGTGTGTGTGTGTGTGTGTGTGTGTGTGTGTGTGTAAGCGCCTGAATCACGCTACACGAGTATGAACACACACCTTTTATCCCACTACATTTTTTCTTCCCACTACATGCACCCGTGTAGTGGGAAGTATTTCGTTCGGAAACGTTAACTCTCATCATACTCGATTCAAAAAATATAAAATAGTCATATGTGTCGGTTTCCGGTGTGTACGTGAATTTTGTCACACACAATCACGAGTCCAAAAGAACAGTTTACACACTTAGCTCCATTGCGTTAAATGCGCATGCGCAATGAGAATTTCCTGTTTAAAGATGGCGACAACTGTTCTCAGTAAGTATAATATTTACGTTGGTATTAGGGAATTATTTCGTTCTTTTCTAAAAGAGAGTTGTGGTAGAAGGCTAAGAAAAGGTCAGTCATAACAATTAGAGTTTAGAAAGAACTAATAGTGACGTCACATGAATGCTAAATTAAATATCCAAGGGGATATTTCTTGGTTAAAAAGTGTCTATTTTAAAATCAAGATTTGTTATTATAAATCTGACATTTTATTATCATCACTTATATTTATTTAATAACGGACCTGAATTTCAATAACTTTAGACCAGAATATTCAAAAAATCATATTTGTATAATCGACAAAATTAGTAAATCTAAGACAAAAATACAACTAGTGCAATTATATGGACAAGTATATATTCATTTAAAAAATAATAAGCAAGAAATACACACTGGCAAATTAATCTATTTTACTCTGACATTTATCGTGATTTTAATTTTAAGGATTGATAGAATATAGAAGCTAATGCAGATCAACTTTTCTCAGAAAATATGTCATATTCACAAGGAAAGCGTGCAATAAGTGTTTCCAATTTATGTGATTTATTATGTCTTTTCCTTTCTTCATTCTAATTGTTTTGTTGATCGTAATATAAATCTGGAAAAAGAAGCAAGTTGTCCCAGGCAACCCTTTGTTTGTAATAAGGGCTACTGAATAGGTAATCCTTTGAGGAGAGACTACCAAAACTCTTAAGTCACAAGCTCTGGCATAAATTTTGCAGGTCTTCATTTGTAGTGATTGGAGATTAATTGATTGTTAGAAAGAATTGGAAACTTGAGAATCAATTAATAAGTTATTAATTCCCTTTGAATTTCAGAGGAGAAAGATTGTGGTGAGAGAAATGAGAGAAAATAAACTTTTTAAAAAGCTTTTAAGTGCACTTTGTATCAGTTTGCATTCACTTATTAAACTATCATGCAGGGTTATAATACAGATATTCAAGTGATATATTTAATCAATTTCATAATTGATAATAACAATTTATTAATTTGCTAGCAGATGATAAAAATTTTAACTGATTAGCAATTATTGGGGATCTTTTCAATCAGATTATCAATTTAATCAATCAATAGGTACATTACTTTGAATCATGGTACTATAATGAAAGATTTTTAAGCAAAACAATGACTATGTTGATATTGACTATGATATTCAAGCAACTGCCAAATACTTTCCCGATTATTATTAATTTGTGTAGAAAGAATGCATCCATTGATCATAAATTTAGCAAACAATCAATCTAATGCCCATTGTGAATTTAGCTGCATAACTGTAGCTTTCGTTAAGTTAAAACACTTGCAATTTATTGCACACAACACACAAACCTGTACAATGTTGGACTTACAGTATTTCTATTATTTCCTAACATGCACAAACATTGAAGACATTTCACTTCAACCTTGGAAAGTGAAGCATGTTAAATTTACATGCAGACAGAGAGTAGCATTTCTACCTGTAAACAAAACCATATAATTTCTCATATGAAAATATGAACTTTTGAAATATTGTGATGGTCAAAAGTAAATACATGTAGATCCAAAAATAGAAATACTGTTTGGCTTTAAACAAAAATATAGATTTTCCCTTTTGCTTCATGATCAGGCAGATGCAAAGGGAATGTAAATACTGCAGCACGGTGTCTTGCATGAGCAAGTGGTCTGTCAGAAATACCCGATTTTTTTCCTTAATTGATATTATTTGTATATCTATTAAACTCATTTCTTTACATTTTACATTTCGTCATTTTTGGTTATTTTCCGTAAATACATTTCGCGGGTTTTTGAGCTCATGCACCAGCGCTTAGTATATATACTACTACTGGTCAGTGTTCGGGCAATGCAAGATTCGTTACAAGCAACAAAGGTCGCTTTTGTATTTCTGTGCTTAAATAGCCTTCCCTCCCACCCAGCCCATTTTCAGTTTTGAATTCATCTGTTTTCATTGGTGATTTTTCAGCTTTGTCAATTTGATGTTTGCTTATTAAAAGCGATCTTGTAACGAACGGAACCAACCTATTCACTTTTTCTGTTTTGTTTTATTATCAAATAGTCAAGAAAATATTTATTTTCGGACGAGGGCACTGAGGGAGAAAATAAAGGGACATGGACACGATTTGAGCTGAAAATTTTCAAATTTTATTTTTTCATTTCTAATGTTTAGAATGCTTAACTAAGGTATTTCTAATGGTCAGCAAAAATTTGAGTGTCAGTTGTCAAAGTACGTGGGAGATGCAGAGCTCACAATTCTTTGTAATAAACAAGGCTTGTGCCATGTTTTTGTTTACATAGGTTGAATATACTAGTAAATGTTTCGTTTAAAGCAGATAATTCTGAACACAATTAAATACTTTCTAGTGTTTGGCATCTCATTTTGGTTTAAACATGCTATTTTCTATTAAGCTATCTATATGTAAACAAAAATATGGCGCAAGCCTTGTTTACTTTACAAAGAATTGTGAGTGCTGTATCTCACTTGTAACTCAACAACTCCTATTCAAATTTCGGTTGACCATTAGAAATACTTTTGTTAAGCATTGTAAACAGTAAAAATGGAAAAATGAAATTTTAAAATTTTCAGCTCAAATCGTGTCCATGCCCCTTTATGATGTACTATTTCTAAATAAATATTTCTGATTACAATCATCAAATTACCTCAAATTCCATTTCTTAAATTCTCATCAGTACTATTTTTAGACAGCAATCCCAATCATGTGACACTCATATCAATGTCCAAAACAACCTGGTTTGTAATTGTAATTCCGGATGAATTTTAAACAGCTGGTAAGGGATGATTTAGAAAGCGTGAAACCTCCCTTAAATATAAATTCCTGATATATATGTTCTTATTTTCGTTGCCATAATCAAAAAATGAAATACCTTTTTAGAGCCAGTATGTCACTTTGTAAAAAAGAATTCAAAATAAAAATAAGTATTTAGGCCATGCCAATTTGTAATCTAGTTCGTCGGATTCGCCGCTTCTATTTGTAACAAATCCAAATTATAATATTATCAAAAAATAATATCCGCCCACGTGTTCAAAAATATCTGTAAATCTTTTTTTTAATTTTTACAACAGGCGTACAAATAACCTTGATGTACATGCTGACAATGACAGAAACGCGGGCTCTCGAGAAATTTCCTAACAGTGTAATACGGTTAAGTTATTCATGATGTCTATCTTAATATGTACGATACTTCATAACACTGGATTGGAAGTTGTTCCTTATGCTGGAATCGAACTGGAAGCCGATGAAACTTTTGAAGCGCTATTCGATGCCACTATTTAAAGAACATTGATAGCATATGATTGATTGTTTGATTACCCTATATATTGACTGAAGTCTCTCTTGAGAATATTTCACTCACATGAAGACATTACCATTGCCGGTGAAGGGCTGCAAAATTTAGGCCTATGCTCAGCGCTTATGGCACTGAGGGATCTTTATCGTGCCAAACCTGCTGTGACAAGGATCTCAGTTTTTGCAGTCCTATCTGAAGGACCGCCCAATTCATTCGCCTCTTACAACAAGCAAGGGGTACTGATCGATGACTATTTTAAACCGGACCGACAGTTAACGACAAATTCACAAAAGGTTTGGTGATGTCATATCAAAATTCAAGAAAATTCTCAAAGCGATGCAATGGATATTGCATTTGCAATGAATGTCAAAACTGGATGTGTCCCTAGCAATATGCATATCTCTGAATCGAAAGTTTGTAGAAATGAAACTTAAATAAAATGCTTCAAAAAGACCTTATCAGTTAATGTTGCAAAGTACATGTATTAGGTATAAAGAAAATAAGTCTTTGAAACCTGAAATACTTCTTATTTATTGTAAACTATATCAACAAAGTTGAAAAATATTAAGTTTATGTGGTAAACAAATGATATCTGATGATTTTAGATCTTTATTTTTAGGCGCCCGCTTTTTAAAATCACACTTAATTCAATTAAAAATATTTATATTTCTTGTATTCGCTCGCCTCATAATTTTTATCTCCAAAATTAAAAATAATATTTGTGAAATAATTTCGCCCTCTCGCCTCACTTTTTTTGTTTGAAAATCCGAAGAACTATTTTACAAATTGGTGTGGCCTTACATATTTAATATCAATCATATAATAATAATTAATGAATATTACATAAAAACTAAATGTATACATAAACGCTCTTTCCTTCTAGTACATGTTCCCTACACACAATGTTTTATTACAGCCGAGTGCCAATTTGGTCAACATGTTTTATTGCTTATCCTGATTGACAGCTCTATTAGTTGGAACTGATCTAGTGTTTGCTTTCTTCGTTTCTTCTAAAACTGGGTTTAGCATATGAAGATTGCTCCAAGTCCACCCAACGTGCCAATCCTTGTTCTCAGATGACTACAAACCCTGTCCACAACTCGCATGCATTACACATAACACTTTACAACAAGAGCACTGTCCAAAATAAAATAAAATTCTTATGATGTGCAATGGGTTTCAGGTATATATACTCATGTAAAAAAGAAACTGTTCAGTGTAGCTAACTTTTCATAGATAATCGTTGATTAACTCACTGAAAACCACGTATATCAGCAGTTGGTCTGATTTCTTTTGCAAGTTCAAAAATGTGCTTTTTCATAAACCACTTAGCAGTTTAAAAAAGCGCAAACTGCCCAAACCCAGTATATACTTGGATGAATTAGATATTGAATTCATTCCTTAAATAGATCTGAATAGAATTGTTTTCAGGTCACATGTTGCCTCTCTTAAGGAATACATTCTGTAATTACAAGAATGTCTGCTTGCACCCAAGTCTGTTTCACTTGAATTGATCATTGTTCCAGGAATGTCCAGTTCTGTCAAGAATTCCAGATAAAGACTGCACTGTATCCCAGTTGCCTTTCAAAGATGGTCAGGGTACATGTAGTCACTGTAGAAATTCATGACAAATTACCATTTCACTTAAACTCATCATTGTTCCAGAAATGCACAGTTCTGCCCAGAACTCCAGATTTAAAGACTGCATCCCGGTTGCCTTTCAGTGATGATCGGGGTACATGTAGCCTGTCGAAAGTCATGACAAATTACCATATAGTCAAAACTAAAATATCCTAGAATAAGATAAAATTAAGTCTGGTCTATTTTGAAATCTTATAGGCAAAGAAAAATTGCTTTTAAGAATGTCTGATACATACACTTGATAAATTGTAATCTATCTATCCTGCTATCTGGCCACGATATTCAAATCTTAAAAGTACGTATTCCAAAGTTCTGCATGTTTACAAGATATTTACCTTACTCAGCTGTTACTATCAGTATCACGGTCACCATCCGTTTGTCAGTTTGTGATGGTTGGAGCAAAGACGCATTGGGCCCAACATATCTGGGCATGAAATGTAATTCGAAGTATCTCTCCTGATCAATCATTGAGTAAATACTCATCATGTATGATCAATCTATGCTCAGAGTCCAATTCCAAACAACAGGGTCTACAACGTTAATTTGACCTCGATCTGCATTCACTTCCTGTGAAAGTGAAAGTAGCCCAGTAGGCACTGAAATCATGGCTGCTGCATGCTGGTGAGTGAACTGAACTTAGTGAACATGAGCAGCATTGTGGATCGGGACTAATCAGAATTGTAATCCTGTATATTGAAGTGTTGTATAAATCACCATAATCGTAAACAATGGAGGTTATTTGTTTTATCAAAATTAAGTTTGGAAATATGTTGGAGGTTAACAGGTTAAACCTTGTTCCGGGTAGCATATACATATTAATATTTTACTTCAACAGTTCAATACTTGTATCTATGAATACATAGCAAATTGCAAATTTAGTGTAATTTCAATTAGTGAGAGAGTGCAGGACTTTGTCGCAAAAATCAATCCTCTGCTGTCATAGTAAAGCTGAATGGTCAGATATTTTATCAGTATTATAGTCTGTATATGTATGGGCAGTGATGGTTCTGTCACTTCTGCATAATTTCAAGGTACGTGGTGGGTACAGTAATTTTGTGGCGGTGTATGGCTGGCATCAGTCCCTAAACTACCTTGTAGAAGTATGTTAGTCTAATGTTACAGCATCTGTCTTGAAGTGTTGGTTGTTTGAAATCTCTGAATATTGCACTGATACATTCTGCTACTCGGTTGGTATGGTCAGAGAGATAACTCTTGCTCCGATGATTTGGACTCTCTCAATGTTGCTGATGTCCTTAGTGTAGTAAGGATCCCATACAAAAGATACGTACTCTAAGATAGGTCATATAAATGAGATATAGGTATTTCGTCGGCTTCCTTTGGGGCAGTTTTGTAGATTTCTTCACAGATATAGCCTAGGTTTGAATCAGCCTTCTTGGTGATGTTAGAAATTTGTGTTCCCCGCTTTAGCTCTTCAGATGGTAATTCCTAAGTACAGGTTTGATGGAACTTGTTGGAGGATGGATGAATGTATTTTATTTGGTCCTGCCATTGTGCATAATTTTTTTGTAATAAACAGAGCCTTTAACGATATGAGATTTGTAACATCTGCTCCAACCCCTCAATTGTCCCCCCTTCCTCACTTGACAGTGTGTTTGACCCCCATTCTATAGTCAAACATGCATACATATAGTAAAGTGTAGATATTTTTATCCACCAAACAGTTGAACTTTTTTATAAGTTTAAACATAACATATTGTTATAATGTTTTAATTTTTAATTCCAATCTTGTGTTTCTGATTATACTAGTTGAATACCCGCACAAGCACGAGAAATCACACTTTACACATAAATAATGACAGTGTAAGAGAAAATAAAACTAATTAATGCAGTATTGAGCTATTTCACCATGGATTGAACAATATTGACCAAGCATCGAACAACTATGCAGTAAAAGTTTAGAATAAAAAGAATTTCTTATCTTATGAAAATAAATCACAGATCCAAAGAATTAAAAATATTAATTTAACATATATATCTATGTCCATGTAAATTCTTCAATTAACAATTGGAACTTCCGTGTTAAGGGTTATTGATCAGTAAGGGGTTCTTTATCGTGCCAGCACCTACCGTAGCATGGGACTTTAGTTTTTAAATGCATTATCAAAGAGACCCACAATTTGAGCGCTTGGAGTAGTACTGTATCTGTTGCTTTGTTTATTTTTAAAAGTTTATTTTACTAATAGATGTATTTGAAGTTATAAATATGAATAAAAGAAAAAAAACGTGCATTAAAAATGTTCTTTTCATGGTGAATTTGTGTCTGGTCCATGGTGAAATGAATATTATACGAAACTCTGTTTAGCTACCCGAACATCTGGAAATTTCCTTTAAAACTAAAATTGTGGATAGAAGATACAAATTCGCGCATTTTATAGATTTAACAATTATCGCATCCTAATTCGCCCAATCCTATGCATACTTTAAATCAATTTCCTATTAACATATTCACTATTAACAGATTTATGTAATATATTACTATATGTTGTCATCTCCAAATGACTTAGATCCGCCAAAGCGTGTCCACCACTTTACTCTCATTTTTGCTATTTCGGGGTAGTTTATCGAAAATGAAAGTAGGTTTTCAATTAATTTCACAATAATTGCTGATCAGGTAGAATTCAATTATAGTTTATAGGGACATCATCTCATATGTGGTTGAAATTTTAAAGGTGCAAGCAATAGCTCATTTGCAAGCATTTCTTAGTTTATTGGCAAAATTTATTCATGTATAAGTATAGATATCTGCTATCTTATAATTGGTCGACTACAAATGAAAACATTTCAATTGAGAGCGAAAGTTTCGGTTATGTGGGGATCTTCAACAAATTATCTTAGTTTCTTGTTTCATGTTCTATATCATATGCATAGTAGTTTATCAGGCTCAGCTCTAGCTGATACACATGTCATGGACAAGGTGAGACAGCATCTGGAACCTAGGGCTGCCTTGTGCTCAGAGCCAAGATATCTCTATCCAGGCCCATCGTCAAGGAGCTATCTCGCCCTTAAATATGAAATCATAAATTTTCCAATTAATTTTGTATGTATTAAAATACATTTATGAATTAACAATGCGATAATCAATAAATATTTTTTCGTAAATAATACAAAATAGTAATATTTAGTCTAATACCTCCTCTTTTCGCCAATCCCAGT
Organism: Ostrea edulis; assembly: GCF_947568905.1. Lineage (NCBI taxonomy): Eukaryota > Metazoa > Mollusca > Bivalvia > Ostreida > Ostreidae > Ostrea > Ostrea edulis. The sequence goes on from NC_079170.1 coordinate 46,292,988, forward strand.
AAAGTTAAATGTATTATGTAATTCCCTGTTCCCATTTGTTATAAAAGGGAAGGAAATGGGCCAGTCCTTTGTGAAGTTCAAAACAGGTTCATTGTGAACAGGTTTGGCACATAAAAGAATCCCCACTGCTTAAAGGCCATAAGTGCCTAAGAAGGGGTCTAAATCCCTGACATTTGACAATATGTGTATCAATAGGAGTGAGATATTATTGAGTGGGATGTGCAGCGGTACTCGCACAATTATTTTCTACTAGCCTTTCTTAACATTTCATGCTTCTAGTTGAAAACCATACTTCAATTTTGAGTAATTATACTTCTTTCAGAAGATGAATCATGATGATCCCTTTGATCTCAAAAAGCCAAAGAAATCAGAGAAAAAGGTATGAAACAGTGTGTTTAGTTTTCTGTATAGTGTTTTATGTGTAGTAGATGGCCTGAGACATAATTGTACTCGTATTTAGATATCCTGAAAGCTTTATAGGATTTTACATAATAACTATGCATATTGCCAAATATTTGACATATGTCATTGTTAATAATCTGATCAGAAATCTAGTTGTAACTTTTTCCATAAAGCAATCTTCATTTTGTGTGACTATTTTAGGCTATAAAAGTAATCTATTGTTATATCTGTTAATATGTTGAACATGTACATTCATTATTTTATACTTTGAAATTAACTTGGCAATGTATGTTTATAGCATAGTAAAATCACAAGGATGGTCAAGAAGATCATTTTTGCATTCAAAGAGTTACTTACAAACTTGAGTGATGCATTCTATGTTGCCTTTTTTTTTTTTTTTTTTTTTTTTTTTTTTTTTTTTTTTTATAGATCTCTGTACTTTTTTCAGATGTAATGCTAGTATAGACTTATAAATTTTACCTTGTTTCTTCTGAAAATTTTCATTGAAACTATTCAAACATTATACACTCAGGTATGTGGTTTCTTAATGCTTGTCAATTATCTCATATGGAGATGTCACCAAGACCAGTGAAGGGCTTCAAATTCAGGCCTTTGCTCAGCCATTAAACAGTGAGGGTTCTTTAGCATGCCACACCCACTGTGACAATGGATATCTGTTTTTAAAGTCATCTCTGAGGACCTGTGACATTCACACCTGATACCAAGCGTTTGGCTATGGAACTGTCACTACCTGTTTTAATGACTTAGGTTTGTCGCGGCCAGGATTCTAACCCCGACCTTCCACATGCGAGGCGAATGCTATAACCTCTAGGCCACCGTGGCAGTTTGTGTTTTGATACTACCTGAATGTCACTACAATGTTTCGTATAAGAATCTATGTGTATACTGATATGTGTGTCTTAGAAAGAGTGGAAAAAGGAGGTAAACATCAGGATTCACCTGAATTTCAAATTAAAGTACTCTTTTACTTTCAGGGAAAATGTCCTAGCATGATGAGAAAATAGCGAACAGTGCTATTGCCTCACATAGAGAAACCAGTAAGGAGAATGATGCATTTTCATGTATAAGAAATTAAATACTAGAGAGAGATCCTTTACTTTAACAAGAATACAACATTTGTAATTTGACACTACCTGAATGTCACTACATGTGTGTTAGAATCTATATCTATATATATATATATATATATATATATATATATATATATATATACTATCTGTGTGTCTTAGAAAGTGGAAGGAGAGAGAGAGCAGAGAGAGAGAGAGAGCATCTTTTAATCCTTTAGTATAACATGAATACAACTTGTGTGTTTTGACACTACATGAATGTCACTACATGTGTATAAGAATCTATGTGTATTATAATTTGTGTGTCTTAGAAAGAGTGGAAGAAGGAGGTAAACATCAGGATTTACTTTTACTTTCAGGGAAAATGTCCAAGCATGATGAGAAAATAGGGAACAGTGCCATTGTCTCACTTAGAGAAGCCAGTGAGGAGACTGATGCATTTTCAGGTATAAGAAATTCAATACTTCTTGTTGTTAGCAACAATGAGAGAGAGAGAGATAGAGAGAGGGGAGAGAGAGAGAGAGAGAGAGAGAGAGAGAGAGAGAGAGAAAATTATCCTTTAGTTTAACTTGAATTAAAAAAAAATTACATTTAGACACGTGAATGTCACTACATGTGTTTAAAAAAAATTTGTCATTTTGAAAGAGAGGGAAGATGTTAGAAAAGGAGAGAGAGAGAGAGAGAGAGAGAGAGAGAGAGAGAGAGAGAGAGAGAGAGAGAGAGAATTATCCTTTAGTTTAACTTGAATTAAAAAAATTACATTTAGACACCTGAATGTCACTACATGTGTGTAAAAAAATTTGTCATTTTGAAAGAGAGGGAAGATGTTAAAAAAGGAGAGAGAGAGAGAGAGAGAGAGAATTATCCTTTAGTTTAACTTGAATTTAAAAAAATTACATTTAGACACCTGAATGTCACTACATGTGTGTAAAAAAATTTGTCATTTTGAAAGAGAGGGAAGATGTTAAAAAAGGAGAGAGAGAGAGAGAGAGAGAGAGAGAGAGAGAGAGAGAGAGAGAATTATCCTTTAGTTTAACTTGAATTAAAAAAAATTACATTTAGACACCTGAATGTCACTACATGTGTGTAAATTTTTTTGTCATTTTGAAAGAGAGGGAAGATGTTAAAAAAGGAGAGAGAGAGAGAGAGAGAGAGAGAGAGAGAGAGAGAGAGCATCTTTTAATCCTTTAGAATAACATGAATACAACTTGTGTGTTTTGACACTACATGAATGTCACTACATGTGTATAAGAATCTATGTGTATTATAATTTGTGTGTCTTAGAAAGAGTGGAAGAAGGAGGTAAACATCAGGATTCACTTTTACTTTCAGGGAAAATGTCCAAGCATGATGAGAAAATAGGGAACAGTTCCATTGTCTCACTTAGAGAAGCCAGTGAGGAGAATGATGCATTTTCAGGTATAAAAAATTAAATACTTCATGCTGTTAGCAACAATGAGAGAGAGAGAGAGGTGAGAGAGAGAGAAAATTATCCTTTAGTTTAACTTGAATTTAAAAAAAATTACATTTAGACACCTGGGGCCCGTTTTACAAAAAGTCGTAAATCTTAAGTCCTAAGTCATAAATTTGAAGAACTTACGACAGATCGTAGGACCGTTTTACAAAATGTATCGTAATCGTATATCGTAAATTCTTTTGTCGCAAGTCGTATATGGAACTCTTCAGCGCATGAAGTTGTAGAATTGAACATAGATATTGCGCGAAACCCGACGCTTTGACGTGCAGCCACTGGGGAGGAAAGAAAATTGGAGCAAATTAACTTTGAATTATATATTTGCATTGCTAATTAAGCGAAGTAAATTTATTCAATTCAATCTATTGATTTACCAAACATGTTGGCATACAATCTTAATTGATACATTAATTAATAAACTACTAATTCATACGAACAGTGAAACGACTACCTAAATTGGGATGGGATAGACAGGGAATCCACACACTTTGAAGAAAATATCGCCAAAATAAATCAAGGGGATGAGGGGGCCTGACTGTAGCCAAAACCTGTTAATTGAATGTTAACCATTTGAAGCTGATCAATACATGTACATATAAACAATTCTTGATTACTGCATAGCATGTTATGAGCAAGCATTTTGTTTTTACATACATTGTATATACAAATGCACATGCATTTATATTCGAGTTACAAGACTAAGGTGGGGAGGGGTGGGGGGGGGGGGGGTCAGATTGCTAATTATAAGTTAGTTGTGCTAATACATGCATATTATATGAATAATTAGACTTATTATTCGATCTCAAATTATATATATTCCTAATTATCTTAATATTAGTTACAGATTTCCAATATCAAGGAAATTAACTTGATTTTTTAAAAGTTAGATTTTAAATAAGAGTTATTCTTGTGTATTATAATATACATGTACTAGGCGATATAAAATAATAATTTTACAGGTACGTGGCTGTATCAAGTGGTCTAATATAGGACGGAAAGGTGAATCTTTGCAGTTCGTTAATGGCTATATAACAAGCAATATGATGGATGATGGTACTTGTTAAGGGGGGGGGGGGGGGGGGGGGGGGGGGCATTCAATCACACGTTAAAAAAAATGCAACACTGTCTATTTTTTCATAAATACTAATAACTGGTATAATGGGGGAATGTAGTTATTAATTAATTAATTCACTCACAATTTCTTTTTCCATTTGAAATACATTACAAACATACTAATAGGCCTAACTGATAATTTAATGGATGGGGGCGGATGTGGAAAAGGGTTAGGGATTAATTCACTCACAATTTTTCCCCAATACAGTGTCTTTCTCATACATACTAATAATTGGTATAAATCTACCATGATATTGGATAAAACCGTGCATATAAATGATGTACTAGTACATGTAAGTGCATACACGTATAATATAGGCGTACATAACTAGGCCTACGTGGATGGGTGCGTCGAAATATAAGATCTGATATGACATACATATTCTTTTTAAAAATGCTTGAAGTAGTCAACATCATCATGATCATTGGAAAAAGTATGGTCTATGCGGGAATATACAAACATTGTAAAAAAACATTGCAATGGGTCCTATGGCACACACTTGCTACATTTGTTTGATCCGCGCACTGACGGAAATACCACATTTTGTGTGACGCAGTCATCAGAGGAAGTGATGCATTGTAGTAAACAAAGGAGGCAGGACAGGCCTTTATGTGTGCAGACAATAATGAATCATGGTATGTACTTGAATAACAGCTGGTACAGCCTTGCTTAGGTTTGTAGGATGCTCTACGTCTCCCGGCACTAAATTTGTTAACTCGTAGAGATACCGCCTGGGCAAACGATACCTCTCGACTACCTCAACATCACTGAGGTAGTCCAACGGATTATTTCTATCGCGAAACACCCGCAGCACACGTTTTTTATGAGTCTCATTCATAACATTAAACATTAGAAATGCAGCCATGTTGAATTATTTTAATAACCATAGTAACAAAGATTTTATGGAGCACTTACAACAAAACTTGGGACATAGGGTCGCCCCCGGGCGGTCGTAGACTTAAGGCTGAATTTCATCGTAACTTGTAAATCCTAAATCTTTGTAAAACGGTCTCACATCGTAAGTTATGTCTTACGACTAATTTTAAGACTTACGACCTTTTGTAAAACGGGCCCCTGAATGTCACTACATGTGTGTAAAAAAAAATTGTCATTTTGAAAGAGAGGGAAGATGTTAGAGAGAGAGAGAGAGAGAGAGAGAGAGAGAGAGAGAGAGAGAGAGAATTATCCTTTAGTTTAACTTGAATAAAAAAAATACATTTAGACACCTGAATGTCACTACATGTGTGTAAAGAATTTTGTCATTTTGAAAGAGAGGGAAGATGTTAGAAAGAAAGAGAGAGAGAGAGAGAGAGAGAGAGAGAGAGAGAGAGAGAAATTATCCTTTAGTTTAACTTGAATTGAAAAAAATTACATTTAGACACCTGAATGTCACTACATGTGTGTAAAAAAAATTGTCATTTTGAAAGAGAGGGAAGATGTTAGAAATGGAGAGAGAGAAAGAGAGAGAGAGAGAGAGAGAGAGAGAGAGAGAGAACATCCTTAGTATAACAAGAATACAACATTTGTAATTTGACACTACCTGGATGTCACTACATGTGTGTTAGAATCTATATATATATATATATATATATATATATATACTATATGTGTGTCTTAGAAAGAGTGGAAGGAGAGAGAGAGAAAGAAAGGGAAAGAGAGCAAGCATCTTTTAATCCTTTAGTATAACCTGAATACAACTTGTGTGTTTGGACACAACATGAATGTCACTACATGTGTATACGAATCTATGTGTATTATAATTTGTGTGTCTTAGAAAGAGTGGAAGAAGGAAGTAAACATCAGGATTCACCTGCATTTCAAATTAAAGTACTCTTTTGCTTTTAGGGAAAATGTTCAAGCATGATGAGAAACTGCGCCATTGTTTCACTTACAGAAGCCAATGTTGAGGATGATGCATGTTCAGGTATAAAACAAATTAATTACTTCTTGCAACTACAACATTAAAAATGAGAGAGAGAGAGAGAATCAATTTTTGTTATTTTGACACCTGATTGTCACAACATGTGTGTAAAAATTGGTGTTAATTTGAAAGAGAGAAGAGGTTAGAAGAGAAAAAGAATCAAATTTTTTTGGCACCTGAATGTCACTACATGTGTGTTAAAATTGGTGTCATTTTGAAAGAGAGAAGAGGTTAGAAAATGAGAGTGAGAGAAGCAAGCATTCTTTAGTATAACATAAATATTTCCCTTTACATTTTGATTGATTAAATATTGTTTAACGTCCCTCTCGAGAATCTTTCACTCATATGGAGACGTCACCACTGCCGGTGAAGGGCTGCAAAATTTAGGCCTATGCTCAGCGCTTACAGCCTTTGAGCAGGGAGGGATCTTTATCGTGCCACACCTGCTGGGACACGGGACCTCAGTTTTTGCGGTCTCATCCTAAGGACTGTCCCATTTAGTCGCCTCTTACAACAAGCAGGGGGTACTGAGGACCTATTCTAACCCGGATCCCCACGTGATTTTTACATTTTGAAGCTATCCAGAATTTCAATACATGTATATAAGAATCCAATGTACATGTATATAATGTTCTTTATCACTTAGAAAGAATGGAAGAAGGAAGTTTACAAGATAGAGATAATATGCATAACTATAAACTTTCTAATGTGTTGTCTTTCAGTAGAGGTGTGTATTGATCAAGATTTTCCGATACGATACAATACAATATTTTCTGATGCGATATCTGATATATTGGATTTACAATGTAGTTAAGCATTTTCTGAAGTAAAATATCAAAATTAAAAAAAATGAAGTGGTTTAATATCTTTTATTTCATAACAAAACAAACAATGACAATTAAAGTCTGAGGAACCTCTGATGTCACAATGTAAAAGCGGGTATTAAAGTCTGAGGAACAATCTCTCACCAGAGGGCGTTACGCTACGCCCCAGTGAAGCTTGCGTAGCACGCCCTCTGGTGAGAGAATGGTCTGAAGAATCGTGTTCCTGTTAGAAGCCATTTTTAAATTATGAACTTCGATCCCAACTATTAAAAGGGCTATTTTTAAACCCGACATATCGTATCGTCGAAACACCATATTGTATATCGCTAGACAGGCGTATACCGGTGCATTTCGATATATTGATTCACCCCTATCTTTCAGGGAAATGTCTAAGCAAGGGACAGGATATTGCAGTCAATGACTGTGATTCATCTTATAATGCAAAAGTTGGAGATACGCTCCTGCAGGTATGAGCAGAATTTATAATTTGTAAATGAACAACACATGAATAAAAGTTGAGAGAGAGAGACCGGGGGGTGGGGGGGGGGGACAGGATTTCAGGAATCTTAAATCTATATCTGTATAAGAATTTTTTAAATGTAAATAGAGTAAGAGAAGAAAGTATACATATTAAAAAAGTATGGCTGCATTTGTAATACCTCTGTGGAATTTTAACGCAAATATCCTGGCATAGATTGGTTTTTTCAGACAGTGACACTGATACAGAAGATATGAAGGATTATATGCTTTTAGGTATGAACAAAGTTGTGGTCAACTACAGAAGAAAGACATCAGAAATGGAGAGAGAAAAAAAGATCTCAGTAAAAGAGATCAGCTTGTATTTCAGACATTCTTTTCTGTAAATTTTGACACTTTACCTGATTGTTACTACATGTGTATAAAAATCCATGTCGTTTTGAAAGAGAGAGTGAGTGATCGACTTGACAAGGAATTCACTTGACAAGGAACTGATGTTTAACGAATAATGATGAAACCACAGTACCAATAATGATTCATCACACTTGTCAGAAAGGTCTCTTTTATATAGTTTATACTGACAAAATTTTGGTCTGGTTTCCAACATTGCAAACATACTTTGTAATACGGAATACATGTATATAGCTTTAAATCAATTTCATTTATTTATTTTTTTTAGTGAAGGACCCTGATTATGAACCAGACCACTGCTCAGACAGTGATTCAGACTCAAATTGAAGGTAATTATCTCTTTAAAGTCATTTTCCCCTGTACTGCAGTACTCAGCAATTGAAACAGAACAATCTTATATACATATATTTACATTCATTGAATTTTTTCTCTTATATTTCTATTGAAATTGACATTGCTTTCATCTGGAGCAATGAAAGCATGTTTGTTGCAAACTTGTTGGATCCAGTTTTTTTGTACCACCTTTCTGTGTAATCATTACCAAATATGGGGCGTCATCAAGGTCAAAGGGTGCGTTGGCTGTTCTGTTTAACGTAACAAATGGGTCAATTATATGTTATATTAGTACTTCAATCTAGTTTATATTTGAAAACAATACAACAAAATATAAATATGAACAATAAAATGTCTTTCTTTGTTGCTTCATCGGGTGATGAAGGTAGCAATCATTGCACAAAAAGCTTACATAACCCGTTTACACGGGTTATGAATTTTTTTTTTGCAATGCTAGCTACCTTCATTACCCGATGAAACAACAAAGAAAGCATTTTATTGTGTAAATAACTTGTTAGCTCACCTGAACCGAAGGTTCAAGTGAGTTTTTCTGATCAACATTTGTCCGTTGTCTGTCATCGTTGTTGTCGTTGTTGTAAACTTTTCACAATTTTATCTTCTTCTCCAGAACCACTGGGCCAATTTCAACCAAACTTGGCCAAAAGCATCCTTCGGTGAAGGGCTTTCAAGTTTGTTCAAATGAAGGGCCATGTCCCTTTCAAAGGGGAGATAATCACAAAAATGCAAACATAGGGTGGGGTCATTTAAAAATCTTCTTCTCAAGAACCACTGGGCCAGAAAAGCTGAAATTTACCTGAAAGCTTCCTGACGTATTGCAGATTCAAGTTTGTTCAAATCATGGCCCCAGGGGTAGGATGGGGCCACAAGGGGGATCGTTTTACATACAAATATATAGGGAAAAACTTTAAAAAATCTTCTTCTCAAGAACCACTGAGCCAGAAAAGCTGATTTTTACATGAAAACTTTCTGACATAGTGCAGATTCAAGTTTGTTCAAATCATGGCCCCGGGGTGTAGGGTGGGGCCACAAGTGGGGGGGGGGGGTCAAAGTTTTACATACAAATATAGGGAAAATCTTTAAAAATCTTCTTCTCAAGAACCATTGGGCCAAAGAAGTTGATATTTACATGAAAGCTTTCTGACATAGTGTAGATTCAAGTTTGCAAAAATCGTGGCCTCCAGGGGTAGTTGGGGCCATAATAGGGACTAAGGTTTTACATGCAAATCTATATGGAAAGTCTTCAGATATGGGCCAAGGTGACTCAGGTGAGCGATGTGGCTCATGGACCTCTTATTTCTGCAGTGTTCAAAATTAACCATAGACCGATAGACCGAGTCTATGTCAAATGACACTGGTCTATGCCAATTGTAATTAAGATAGACCAAATTGTCCATGCCGATTTCTCGGTCTAAAACAATAGTTATCCCAAAAGTCGACTTCTGATAAACGTTATGAGGAAAGAAGGACATTGTTATGGAAATGGAAAGAAAATATGCTAAGTACATTAGAAGTAAATGACAATGTTTTAAATTTGTGGGTTTTTTTTTTTTCAATGTTGCGGTCTATGCCAATTTCATTAGGTCTATGTCATCTTGTTTTGGCATAGACCAATGGTCTATACCAAGTTTTAAACCAATTTCGAACACTGTTTCTGGTTGTAACACCTATTTGTTTGGGTAAAAAAAATATAGTTTATACTAGCACGAACATTTCACACTTAAATATATATTGCTTTCAGGGTTTTAAAGCATAAGCTGCCCCAATACAGTTTATACTCATATAAATCAGGTAGCTTTTGTATTTATTCCTTGAATGTTTTTTGTCAATAGAAAACCAAGATGATCTTCCTGACAGTTTTAGGAAAGTGACCTCATGATAGAAGGTAATTGCCTTTCATCTTCTTTAGTCTCACACCTTGCACGAAAGAAGGGGATATTAAATTGGATCTTTCCATTTATCCATCTGTTAGTCAACCAAGGGTTTTTCAGATGATATCTCAAGAACTTGGAATAAAACTTTGTAGGTGTTATCCTCATGACTTAGAACGGCCTTTATTTTTAGCTCACCAGAGCTGAAATCTCAAGTGAGATTTTCTGATCGCCTGTTGTCCGTCATCTGTCCATAAGTCTGTAAACTTTTTACATTTTAGACTTCTTCTCCAGAACCACTGGGCCAATTATACCCAAACTTGGTCAAAAGCATCCTTGGGTGAAGGACTTTCAAGTTTCTTCAAATGAAGGGCCATACTCACAAAAATGCAAAAATAGGGTGGGGTCATTTAAAAATCTTCTCAAGAACCACTGGGCCAGCAAAAAGCTGAGATTTACATGAAAGCTTCCTGACATAGTGCAGATTCAAGTTTGTAAAAATCAGCCCCCCCCCCCCCCCCCCCCCCCCCCCCCCCCGGGGTAGGATGGGGCCACAACAGGGGATCAAAGTTTTGCACACAAATATATAGGAAAAAAATCTTCTTCTCAAAAACTACTGGGCCAGGAAAGCGGAAATTTACATGAAAGCTTCCTGAATAGTGCAGATTCAATTATGTTAAACTCATTTACATAACTAATAAATAGAAAAAAATATTTTAAAAATTTTATCCGTAAGAACCATTGGGCCAAAGAAGTTTACATTTGCACGAAAGAATCCTGAGATAGTGCAGATTCAAGTTTGTTAAAATCATGGTCCCCAGGGGTAAGATGGGGCTGAAGTAGGTAGTAAAAATTTTACATGCAAATATATTATATAATAGGGAAAATCATTAAAAATCTTCTGAAAAATCACTGGGCCAGAAAAGTTTATGTTTACATGAAAGCTTCCTGACATAGTATAGATTCAAGTTTGTATTAACCATGGTCCCTGGGAGTAAGTTGGTGCCACAATAGAGATCAAAGTTTTACATGCGAATATATAGGAAAAATCTTTAGAGACTCAGGTGAGCAATGTGGCCCATGGGCCCCTTGTTTTTAAGTCAAATGCTTAAAGGCCAATGTTGTGATGTTACACAGTGTAGAAAACATGTAGTTTGTGGATGATATCTCAAGTAGCATTTAAGATCTTTGCAAATTCCTTATATACCAATAACAAATACCCATTATTTTTTATGTGAACTACTTAAGTCACATTATCTTACTGGACCCTAATGAGATTTTGGCATGAAACTGCTGATTTTTGAAAAATACCTAAATCTCCTACGCATGTCCTACGTCCTATATTATTTTCTTGTTCAAAGTTTCTAAATGATGTCTCAAATAGTATTTGGGGTCTTGGTTTAAAACTTTGCTTGTACTTTAAGTTTTTTTATTACAAATAAAGACCCCTTTTGTAATGAAGGTCTTGATCAAAATAAAGGTATAGGAAATTGTTTCATGAAGTAAGGAAAGTAAAATTCTATAAATTTGCTTGCTGTACTTGATAGTAACAAAGTTTATATTATAGTTTCAGAATGTCCTACCATTGATCCTGGAAGTGAAAAAGTATCTGATAGTGAAGAAAGCTACGGTAGCATAGAGAGTGAAAACTATCCCATGCTCTCTGGAAAGAAAGAAAAAGACATTTCTTTTTAAGCCATAAGGTGTTCCCAAAAATTCAATTGGAAACTTTAACAAACTGCATGCCTGCTTTTTTGTGATAAGATGATTGCTAACATTGCAAGACATCTTGAACTAGCACACAAAGCAGAAATTGAAGTAGCTAGGGTTTTAGCTTTCCTCCCAAAAAGTAAAGAAAGGGGATAAATGAGGGAGGAACTTCAAAGTATTAATGTGTGTATTATGTATAAATTTATTTGATGTAATCACTAGTAAAACCGATTTTGCTTAATATACATTATTTTCTATGCACTGCATAATTATGTAGATGCAATAACTGGGACTTAACATTTGAAAAGAAGTTGTTTGTGATTCTTTGCAATTGTACGATGAACCTGTAAGTTACATCATTAAATATAATGCTAGATTCAATACTTGTCCTGTCATTCAGTCTCGAAATGGTGGCTTTCTAAATGGAAATGTCTACTATGTACTTGACCTATATAGCTTTGCCAGAAAATGAAGAATTTATGCTTAAATGCATGTAATATAAGTGTAGCGAACAGTATAAGAGGGAACTTATACTGCCTCGCTAGAGAACTAGCTTTTCTAGTGATGTGGTAGAATCTCTCTTGATTATGCAAGTTAAGCAACAGCGAGCGTGATCAGCACTTGGCTGGGTGACAGCTACATGTTACAAATTGGTGGCAGTGGTGGGATAGCCAAGTGGCGCTATCCTGTTGCACATTTTTGGTGTCAGAAGTGGGATAGCCATGTAGTGCTATCCCGTTTCACAAGCATAGGGGTCAACTGCAATTTTCCTCAAAAGTACATTACCGTGGCCAATTAATAGCACAGGCACCTGAAGTATGGGGTATTAGGCTTACACCCCCCCCCCCTTACCAGTATAATAAAATAAACCGGTAGAAGACCCAATCTTTAAAGCTTACAAAAAGCATCAAATGATTACATAAATTGAAAGAGGGATGAGATAGACAGGGAATTCACACATTTCAGAGTTATTGTCACGAAAAATTTATAAAAGGGGGGGGGTAGTAATATCCGTACTTTAGTTGCCTGTGATTAATGGAACCTACAAAAATCTTGGTGTCAACTACCTAATTAAAAATATTTTTAGAAAATAATTCTATTTGTTACAAAACTTTGATTGGCTGGTTATTGAAATACACTACTAGCATCCCACTACATGTGTATGACTGACGTCTCCATATGAGTGAAAAATTCTCGAGTCAGACGTTAAGCAAAATACAATCAATCAATCATGTGTATGACAGGAATATATTCAAAGTAAAGACATGTGTATCGAGTGGTTAATGAGAGGAAATAAATAGATGTAAATTCGAAATTAAACGCAAGTAGTCGGTTTCATGTGTGTCTACTAACATCCCACTACACGTGTATGACAGGAATCTCAATATTAAATACTCAAAGTAAAGACATGTGTATCGAGTGGTTAATGAGATGAGATAAATACAGGTAAGTTCATAATTTAACGCAAGTAGTCGGTTTCATGTGTGTATATCAACACTGACAATGTAGTGAGAATCATGTGTGTGTCAGTGAAGAGTCATGTGGTCAGATGTAGTGGAGTTCAGGTGAAATTTCAAATTTTTAATAAAAGGATTTCATGGGTAATAAACCCTGTTGGCACATTAGAGCAAGCCCTCTTTTACAAATTTGCTCAAAATTGCTCTCCAACATGCTTAGAAAATAGTGTAGTGACTTTCAGGAGTAAAGTCATGTGTAGTGAGTTTCAGGTGTATACAAGTATGTGTGTGTGTGTGTGTGTGTGTGTGTGTGTGTGTGTGTGTGTGTGTGTGTGTGTGCGTGCGTGCGTCCGTGCGTGCGTGCGTCTGTGTGTGACTGCTAACTCAACTTTAGGACAAACAGAATGACTTCTGCTTCTACATAGTCAACTTTCCATATTTGTGTAACAATGCTACATTACCACTTGCATATGACGTCTATGTCTCTCAACTGATGCGATACACGAGATCATGTTCTGGGTATGATCAATTTTTTAATCGAGGCAAGCTATTAACAAATAAGTTGATGTTACATGGATTCAACAATTTGATAGGATGTCAGCATTTCAAAAATTCAATGATCGTTATTATGAGCTTATTTACAAATCAACCTGTCGTTAGGTCGAATGTTGTCTGACGTGTTTCATTTCAATTGCTAGATACTTCAAATACTGATTTGGACTACGGATTACTCCGTTCAATATAAAGGGATTACGGCCGATGTGACCGGTCGACAGGGGATACTCACTCCTCCTAGGCATGTGATACTACCTCTGGTGTGTCCAGGGGCTATGTTTGCCCTACTCTAAAATTTGTAATTTTTTTTTTTTAGATTTATGAGATTGATCACTGTTCATTATCTTCGTTTTTCATTACGATTCCCTGTTACCCCGACATAATTAAGGATCAACTTAATTGCAGAGGGTCAGTGCAAGTATGTCGTACATAAAATTTGATCTTAATCAGTCATTCAATGATACCGGTATGTAGCATATAGCATATTTAAAAACTCAAAAATAAAAAAACAAGTAGAACGTGCAAGTTTTTAAATGAGACATATGTAGATAATGGGAATTATTCCCTAAAAAAGAAACAAAAAAGTAAATAGGCAGCATAAATGAAATATCTGAAGATAACCTTACCATTACTATTTTTTAAATAGCTTTTCAAAACATTTATAATCATACAAGACAACTTTCATCTTTGCATTCACACAGTTGGGAAGAATAATTAAAAATAGCATGAGTAGCATTTTAAAGCAACAGCAATTACATCAATTGAGAAATGACGTTATTCAAAAAGACATTTCCATTTTGACGACCTTTTCAGAAAGACATGTGTGTTAAAAAGACTTTTTTCATGTGAATAGTATAATTGTAAATATGCTAAGATATCATTAAATATAAAAGGTAAATTTTTCTTAGAGAATGACAATATACATCTCTTGACCAACATAATAATAAGATTAATAATATTTTCATGTTCAGTCAATAGGCCAAATATTATTGTTTGTGAATCAATTTGAACTCTTTTCCCTGTCTTTTGTAATATCCAAAAAGACAGGCATGACCAAATTCTGGAAACAAATGGATAGTTAACAAATAAATGTATAATGGTTTCTGGTTCTTCCGAACAGATGGAGCAAGCCTTGTTATCTTATGCAGATAATTATTCGTACCTATAATTCGGTGTATTATTCTGTATGTAAACCATATCAGTCCAGTGTCTTTAGTGGTAAACATATTCCTATGTACTTTTTTTCCAATTAAATGTAGATGGTAGATCTAGGTCAAGTTCCCATTTTGATTCACATATCGGTCTATATTCTTCTGTGTTACTAAGATAATCGTGTATAGTTCTGGATCCTTCTTTATCTTTAATTCATATTTTAATAGTTATGGGCTGATAGGGTTTTAAGGTTTGGTTTAATGTCAGATATCGAACATCCGGCTAAGATCTCAGTATTGCTTTCTTAAGCCCTTCATAATAAGTAAACGGTATATTAACTAAATGTTCATTACAGATATGTTCAAACTTAATAAAATCACTATCTTTATCTAATACATCTGAGACTAAATGAAAAATTTTGTCATAGTTTTTTTTTAAAAAAGGTTGTTTTATCTTAATTTTATCATTGTACCATAAGGGTTCAAGAAGAACTTCATGCAATTTTTAAGTTGAACAATATTGATAAATTCAGCAAAGCAAAGTAAAGTTTCCTTCCAAAAAATATTACTGGTAGAAAAATCTTTTTGCCTAAAGTAGTCTGCTCCATATTGAAAGAGATGTGAGATATTATATTGTGTAATTTCTGAGAATAAGCTTGACCATGCCGAGTTTTGATGAGCAATCACCTTATCCAAGTTAATTTAAGAGATTTGATAAAGATGTCTAAATTGATCATTCTACATGCACCTCTACCCAGGTCCAACTGCATTGTTTTCATTGCTATTCAATCATTTTACTTCCCCAAATAAATTTTTTTTTTTAAATTTCTAATTCGTTTATCCATAATGTGTTGGGTCTAGGGAGAGATAAGAAGAGGTGGGTAATCTTAGAGAGCAGTAAGCTTTTTATAAACGTAATTTTACCAATTGGAGTAATATTTCTTTTTGACCATTCAATAATTTCTTTATTGTTATTTGTCAATTTCTCATCAAAATTCAGCTGCTCTACATTTTGTAAATCTGCTGTATATTTCATACCTAATATATTAAAAGGATCTGTGGTCCATTGTATTCCAGAGTTGTTATTCAAAGTATCAGTAGAATAAGTTTTAGAACCTATCCAAATGGCCTTGGTCTTAGAAATGTTTGGCTTTAAACCAGAAATTTTTGAAAACTGAAAAAGATCAAGAGCAGATTTCAGACTTTTTACAGACCCATCGAGAAAGAGAACAGTGTCATCAGCATATTGCAAAAGACAAATATTTTCTTTACCTATTTTCATGCCACTGATATTATTGTTTTGACAAAGCATATGTCCCATAATTTCAACACATAGATCAAATAGATATGGTAAGACCTTGACGACAGCCTCTTCCAATTTCAAAAAAATCTGAAAAAATACCATTTTGTTATAACACAAAGCTTGGCCTCATTATAGAACACTGAAATCCATTTGACAATATCAGGTCCAAAGTTAAAAAAAAACTCTAATGTATTGAATAAAAATTTCCATGATACAGAGTCAAAAGCCTTTTCAAAGTCAATAAGCAAGATCATCCCAGGTATCTTTTGTTCATGAGCACATTGCACTACATCATATATCATGCGACTGTTCTCACCAATAGCAGGGGATGCTTACTCCTCCTAGGCACCTGATCCCACCTCTGGTGTGTTCAGGGGTCCGTGTTTGCCCAACTATCTATTTTGTATTGCTTATAGGAGTTATGAGATTGATTGATCACTGTTCGTTATCTTCACCTTACATCTACCTTTAAGGAAGCCCTTTTGGTTTTCATGAATAAGGAAATCTAAAACATTTTAATTCTATTTGCAATACATGCAGAAGCAATTTTATACAAAACATTCAAAAGAGATATTGGATGCCAATTTTTAAGATATTATCTAGGTTTGTATTTCTTGGGAATAATGATTATTACCCCTTGTCTTTGTGTTATTGATAGCTCACCCTTTTGAAATTCGAAATTTAAAGATCTGATAAGAAAGCTTCCAATCCTTACCATTACTATTACCAAAGTACTTCCATCCTTTTATTAGTTGTGTCCTGTCGACCAATCTCTCGTTAAGGTGGCATCTTAGTAGCCTGCAGGACATCAAAATGTCATTGTACAGCATTCCGGCACATATAGGCAGCCGTACCAAACACTCCATGGCACAGGCTAATAGACTGATATCCCCAAATGATTCAATGTAGCAATAGTTGTATGTTGGTAGGACGTCATCAAAAGCAAAATCCCTGGTTGTTTTAAACTTTGATCCAACAGCTATTATGGCGACGATGGTAAATACTTGAAGGCCTACAAGAAATATTCTCATTTTGTTGAATAGTTGATACAGTGCGGATTATATAGCAACTAGCAATCTGTCAGTTAAAATGGATAAGAGATACCGCTTTAGATTCAGCTAGATTTAATACGAAGATATTAGACATTTGCATATTGGAATAGGACAGAAAAATCGTTTTATGTGTTAATCTTCGTGTCGGTGCTGGTTTTAAATCGGAATGATTTTTTCTTAATCGTGTAAGCTTCCTTTGTACTCAGTCCTGCGTAAACAATTCACATATACATCAAAACCAACATGATTTTCTTCAAATTGATTGGATAGCAACAACAAATGATTTAAGTGTATAAAGAAAAGTTACAAGGCATTGGAATAGTAGCATTGACGCTGTTATCAATACAGTTGTTTAAAAGGATTTTTCTATCCAATTACCAAACTGGATTTCCAAGCAATAATCAACTAACTCTTTGTTGGAAGTCTTTGACTGCAATTCACAATCATCATCATCGTCGAGGATATAATATCCGTCACGCTATACTTCGAAAGAGAACAAAACGTGATGAGCTCTTTTATGTTTGTTATAAGACATGTAATAAATATGGTGATAGGCTTATCTTATAGCAAACAATTGACACAGACCATTCACCAAACACATGTTCTAGATTGTCCTAAAACACATAGATTTTAGGTAATCTGAGTACCAAATACTTAAATTGCATTTGGGATTTAGTCGGTGCACGTGTATCTTCTTTACAAAGTGTTCTACGCCATGTTAATTGACAATACAAGAATTATTCGGAATTAGTATTTCTGGTAGTTATCAATTCCAGAGTTCTTTCCGAAGTAAATAAAGTAGATGTCAACAGTGTCACCTTTTAATTTTCCAGCTTCAATAAATGTTATTATTATACCTCAGTATGAGAATTCTATGCAACGCGTAATCTGATTGGTCTAGACGGTCACATGCCAGGGATAACAAAACTTCATATCTCCCTCTCAAACATCATATCTCCCTATCATGTTTACTGCTTGGGCAGCCTCGTGCATTTTCCATAAATTTAACGTCAAAGACGACGAAATGTATTGTCACGTCACAATAAGTCCGAGTCATTCTACTTCCATAATTTGTAAGGCACAAAATATGCGGGTCTCTGATACACAGTTAAATCGCCTGGTTTTGGTTGATACAAAAACAAACAAGTAAATCAGCATTGAAGGTGAATGGTAAAACAAAAACTGGTTATCATATCACTGTATTTCGCTGTTTGTACCTTCTGATTCGTTGAGGCGCGGTGTTATCGTTAGAGCAATCTCAGCTACATACATTTACAATGTATAGATGAGCGGACTTCAATCTCAAATGCAATTTTGTGGTCTTGCTTTGTTTCGGTATAATAAACCATTTATTGCATGGATCTTCGGGAGATATGAAGATTTATTCACCCAAGAAAAATCATATTCCCCTCGGGCGTTGCTTTTTCTTGGGTGAATAAATCTTCATATCTCCCTCACTATCATGCAATAAATGCATAATATCCACTCTATCAAAAAGTTCCATAAATCACCTTCAGGAATTGGTCTCTTTTGTTATGCCCGTTTCCTTTGTCTGATATGTTTAATGCTATGCAAACTTTTGTCCGGTACATTTAGTGTAAACGTGTGATGTTATATCACTTTTAACTGAGTTGCTTTAGGTATAGTCACAAGGATATGTTCCATCTTGTTTGCACTTGATCATCTTCTTAGATCATTCATTCCAGGGCCCTGACGTTGCTCTCCTTCTTGGTGTCTGCAGCTTTATTTAATCCATTCCTTCCTTTTGGATTCATAAAAGATTTTTTATTCATCTTTTATTTAATTCAATATCAACAAATATATAAATCATTCATCAACATTATTTCAATGTTCTACATATTCAAATATATGTTATATATCAATGAATTTGTAGTGTAATACATAATACAATTTCATGCAATGAAGTTTAAAATAGTTAGATTGGATTGTCAAGTCATACCATTCATAAATAAACACACACAAAAACCCAATATTATTTATCACATGAAAGGCTATCCTTGTTTACCTGTAAGGCACACTACCACATACACAAAGAGTCCAATTGCCTCTAGGTAAACAAAATGTGAAGGATCCGTCTCCCTCCATTCATTAAAAGATGACAAATCCACCCATATTTAGAGCCATGGTGAGAGTATCACATCCTATGTTGATGTAGTGAGTGCACTAAAACAAAACCTCTTACAAGATCATACAGTATCACGACTTCATTTACATGTCTGCAGCTTTATGTTTTCCTTTGTCTCTTTAGGGTTCATGGAAGAGAAAAAATCCACCCTCACTAAGATTTTGATGATGTAACAGTTTATGTACCAATTAAAGTACTTGTACATAGCACTGTGACTGTAGAAGAAAGGTATCAGCATTAATATTCAAACTGTGCGATAAATGTCTCCTTATTTGATTGTGTCACGCCATGCAAGTGAATGCAAGGTGAAGATAACGAATAGTGATCAATCTCATAACTCCTACAAGCAATACAAAATAGATAGTTGGGCAAACACGGACCCCTGGAAACACCAGAGGTGGGATCAGGTGCCTAGGAGGAGTAAGCATCCCCTGTTGACCGGTCACACCCGCCGTGAACCCCATATCCAGTTCGCGTCCCTTTGTTTTTTTTTAGAATCTATCTCATTGTCAGATTGACAATTCCATTCTCGATCAGGAAGGAAACTTTACAGCCCGTGTTAAACAAATAGAGAAACATAAATTTTCTACGATGTACTAAAGTTTTCTCTATTAATAATACTCATTTTCATCCATACGCCGATTCGAAATATCCCAGTGAACTCGAAATAAAAGACACCACAGAGTCTTCCATACCTGCTTCATATATGGATATTTTATTGAAAATAGATGTCAACGGCTAACTAATATCACAGTTTTATGACAAACAAGAGGACTTTAGCTTCTACATCGTTGTCTTCGCATATTTTGTAGCATTGGCCCATTGTCACCTGTATGAAAGGTGAAGAAAACGAAGTGATCAATCTCATAACTCATACTGACAATACAAAATAAGGAGTTGAGCAAACACGGACCCCTGAATGTACCAAAAGTGCGATCAAGTGCCTGGGAGGAAGAAGCATCCCCTGTCAACCGGCCACATCCGCAGTGAGCCCTATATCTTGATCAGGTAAACGACAATATCCGTAGTCAAAATCAGTGTGCCGAGGATGGCCTACCAATCGGTATGAGACAAGTCAGACAGCATTTGAACCAATGATAGGTTGTATTGGAAAACTAGAACGTTATAACGACCATATAATTTCCGAAATGCTGACTTTAAACGAGACTGTTGAAACCCCTGCACCGTCAACTTGTTTGTTAGTAGCCTGCCTTGATTTAAAACTGATCATACGCAGAACAAGTTCTTAAGTATCGAATCAGTTGAGAAATATATACACTATGTGCAGGTGATAATGGGATATTGCTACATAAAGATCGGAAATTGAGTCGATGGAGAAGCTAAAATCATCGTGTTTGTCATAAAGTTGAGATTTTAGTTTGCCGTTGGTATCAATTTTTAATAAAATATCTAAGTATAAACCAGAAGTGGACGACTTTGTGTTGTCTTTTATTTTGAGTTCACAGCAACTAATGTGAGAGTATCATTATAAAATGATGATTGATTGTAGATTGTTTAACGCCCCTCTCAAGAATCTTTAACTCATATGGAGACGCCATCATTGCCGGTTAAACGCTGCACAATTTAGGCCTATGCTCGGCGCTTATGGCCATTGAGCAGGGGGGATCTTTATCGTATCATCGTATAACAAAGACGTATCATCATGTATTGTTTAAGTATCATCATGTAATGTTAAAATATCAGCATGTAATGTTAAAGTATCAGCATGTAATATTAAAGTATCAACCTGTAATATTAAAGTATCATCATGCAATGTTAAAGTATCATCATGTAATGTTAAAGAATCATCATGTAATGTTAAAGTGTCAGCATGCAATTATGAAGTATCATCATGTAATGTTAAAGTATAATTATGTAATGTTAAAGTAGCATCATATATTGTAATGATGAAGTATCAGCATGTAATGTTAAAGTATCATCATGTAATGTTAAAGTATCAGCATGTAATGTTAAAGTATCATCATGTAATGTTAAAGTAGCATCATGTAATGTTAAAGTAGCATCATATATTGTAATGATGAAGTATCAGCATGTAATGTTAAAGTATCATCATGTAATGTTAAAGTATCATCATGTAATGTTAAAGTAGCATCATGTAATGTTAAAGTAGCATCATATATTGTAATGATGAAGTATCAGCATGTAATGTTAAAGTATCATCATGTAATATTAAAGTATCATCATGTAATGTTAAAGTAGCATCATATATTGATGAAGTAGCAGCATATAGTGTTAAAGGGAAAGGCAACCCTAACCACATTCTTGCTTTTATGAATAAAGTAGTACTTACTGATATCGTAAAAGACAGTCTTTAACAACAGAAATCCTTGCTTAATAATTAAATCAATAGGAATCTATCATGTATTCTAAATTACCCGCCGCTAAGAGAGCGGCCATTGAAGTTTAATTTATGATGTCACACCGTCGGTTCCGCTTTATTTCATCAACAGCACTGTAAACATGACAAGTCACGTACAATTAAGTTTGGAGCTGTATAGATTTGACCCCGTTCTTTCGCAAGAAGAAATTAAGAGAAATAGACGTTCAGTCAAGTCGCAGACCAGACAGATGGTACACGTTCCTTAATACAAATGTCTCGAACCTCAACTAGTCACTACGCAAATGATGGATTCACAGTTTACAAAGTATGTTCTTTTCAGATGACTTGGTTGGGACAGGAATTTCGAAATAAAAAAAATTCACATCTTCCCACCGCTTTAGCGTTATTAACTGCTTGACTAGAAGGCATCAGCCTATTTATTCGTAAAATCTACCACGTGCACATTTTTAATGATCATACTATTAGAATCTTATCAAAACCGGAACAGACGGTGTGACAACAAAATCATTCATTTTTGTGGTTTTCGATACAAAAGACTTTCACATCATGACAGCCTTTATAGATAGCGGGAATTTCAATTTTCAACATTTTCAAATTAGTACTGAAGATTATCTATACCGTATGTCAACAGAATAGTATAATGACAAATCTTTATCATATAATTAATCCTATATCATTTATCATGAAAAATTGTTTGGGGTTGCCTTTCCCTTTAAAGTATCATCGTATAATGATGAAGTATCATCATATACATAATGTACAACTCTGTAATGATGAAGTATTATCACTATATGAAATGTATTCTAGTATTTTGGTACAAAATTCATTTTCCTGTTGAACACGTTTAATAAACACAAAATATTTGTAGAATTATTTGGCATTGACTACATTTAAAATTGAAGCACAACATCGTATAATGATTGATTGTATACTGTTTAACGCCCCTCTTGAGAATCTTTCACTCATGTGGAGACGTCACCATTGCCGTTGAAGGGCTGCAAAATTTAAGCCTATGTTCGGCGCTTAGGGAGGGCCTCCGTGGCCGAGTGGTTATCTAGAACATCGCGCTCAAAATCACACGGCCTCTCACCTCTGGTCGGCGCGGGTTCGAATCCCGCTCGCGCCGGTAAATGAGAAAGTTTCCCAGTTTACTTTCGGAAGGTCGGTGGTCTCTTCCCGGGTATCTGGGTTATCTCTTCCACCAATAAAAACTGGTCGCCACCAGATACCTGAAAAAGTGTTGAGTGTGGCGAAAAACATCAAAACAATCAATCAATTGGCGCTTAGGGCCATTGAGCAGGGAGAGATATTTATCGTGCCACACCTGCTGTGACACTGGGCCTCGGTTTTACGTTCTCATCCGAAAGACCGCCCCATTTAATCGCCTCTTACGATAAGGAATGGGTAATGAGGACATACTCTTACTCGCATCCCCACGGGATATATCGCATAATGATGAAGTATCAGCATAATGAAATATCATCACATGAGTATTATTCACATAACGCAGTTCCATAATCTCGAGTATTTTTCAATATTCTTGTAAAACGGTCAAAATGCTCAAATAAAATATGATTTAGACTTGAGTTGATCAACGTAAACAAATCAATATCAAATAGATGCTAAGTCTTTCTGTGACACCAAAGCTTTATAGGTTATATTTGTTATCATTACTTTTAGTATCATTTTGTTGATATGTATATTTTCAATACCTTTAAATTATGCCTAGCTGTCAAATACGAGTTCATGTAGAAAGTTTTTGTATGGAAGATATTGTATGCATGTGTGTGATTTTGTGTGTGAGATCATCTATGTAGATGTAATTGTAAATGTCTAAAAATAAAGCATGAAAAAAAAAAGTTTTTCTGTGACTCAAAAAGCGTTGAATTGTGTTGATTGATTTATTGTATATTGTTTAACGTCACGCTCAAGAATCTTTCACACATATGGAGATGTCACCATTGCCGGTGAAGGGCTGCAAAATTTAGGCCTATGCTTGGCGCTTACGGCCTTTGAGCAGGGAGGGATCTTTATCATGCCACACCTGCTATGACACGGGGCCTCGGTTTTTGCGGTCTCATCCAAACGTCCGCCCCATTTAGTCGCCTCTTACGACAAGCAAGGGTCTTATACATTTATCGCGAGGACCTATTCTAACCCGGATCTCAGGGGATAAATTGTGTTGAAGCACGGATATTGTTTGATTACATTATATAGGTAGACATACGTTGTAATGGAAAATAAAAACTACAATAAGTTGCTTGACCTACATTTTCCTGATATTTCGTAAACTCGTTCTTCGTCTTATTTTTACTTGCCGTGAAAAAGTGATTTTACACGTGGAATAACACTGCTAGTTTTTGAGACGTTGACAGATGTATATGTGAGTTTAAGGAACGATAACTCTGGGTAGAGATTGCTATTATATTTGTTGCTGTGCTGAAAAGTGCTTACGGGGAAATGCTGTTATTAATACATTTCATTTATAGAATATTATATATATTAATGCCACATTCAACAATTATTCAGTTATCTGGTGGCGCCAAGTTTTTATTGGTGGAAGAGAGAACCCAGATACAATGTACCTGGGAAGAGACCACGGACCTTCCGAAAGTAAACTGGGAAACTTTCTCACTTACTGGCGCGAGCGGGATTCGAACCCCCGCCGACAGAGGTGAGATGCCGTGTGATTTTGAAAGCGATGCTCTAACCATTCGGCCACGTAGGCCCGGCCCCTGGAAAAATCTTCATATCAATAAACAAGCTTCCTTAAGTAGTGTAGATTCAATTTTGCTCATATAATGGTCGCGGGGATAAGGTGGAGCCACAATAGAGGAACAACGTTTTATATGGAAAAAATAGTTGAACAATATTTTCCCCTAAAGCAACCGTGTTATTATTAACCCTAGTAATATGCAAACATTCACAGGTAGTGCAGATTCAAGTCTGTTCGAATCAGGGCGCCGGATTTAGGATGGGGTCTCCATAGGAGACATCAGTGTTACATGGTAATATATGGGGAATAATCTTTAAAAATGTTCTCAAAACCAACAGGACCAATGATGATTAGTCATACATGTATTAAAGAAAGAAGAAACTTCCACGGTCAAATGTCCATAGTTATCATGTGTATACTCACGGTAAACCACAATGCTCACAAAACTGCGCCAGTAAATTGATGGATTTTGTCTCATGGTTGTGTCTGAGAAGGCATGTAAGCAAATATGCAGCATTATCTTTAAAGGAGTTTTAGCATGTTTCCAACGTACAATTACACCAAATACATACAGTAATTAATTCTAATAGTTAGTTCCCCGAAATTTGCGACTCATTCATTCTATCTTTATTTTCCTCTCTCCCGAGATTTTACAACATACATATCTCGTTAAGGATGTATGCTACATCGTCATAATGACTGACTTCCTTTTAAAACATGGATGGAATATAGATATCAGCAACATTTGTCTTTTCATTTCAAACCTCAACGCCTAGATGAGTAGCTCAGTAGGTTAGCACGTCGACTGCTGAACTGTAGATCCTGGGTTCGAGTCTAGCAGACGTTTTAAATTTTTTCAGATTGGTTTCTACTAAAATTGCATATTTTGACTAAATAAAGTAAATTTGAAAGTTTTCATTTTCAAAATATTGTTGTACATATCCCCCACTTTTCATCCATATCAAATTTCACCGGTGTAGCATACATCCTTAATTAGGTAGAGAGTCACGTGATACAATGACGTCCATGCAACTTTCTCCGATCATCTGATTGTGAAATTAATGTTGACAAATTGCAAAGTTTTAATAGTCGACCGTACTTGGTCTATGTCAGAGCACAAGTGCGAACAAATAGCGATGTAAATACCTTATAATGTGGCGAGGATGAAATAGGCAATTGTGAATAAATGTTTTCACTTAAGGAGGTATCCTACACCAGAGAAATTTGATGTAGATGAAAAGTGGAGGATATGTACAACAATATTTTAAAGTTGAAAAATTTCAAATTTACTTTATTTTGTCTAAAAATACAGTTTTAGTAGAAGGTAATCTGGAAAAAATGTAAAACCCCTCTTGGACTCGAACCTGCGACCTACAGTTCAGCAGTCGGTATTCTAACCTACTGAGCTACTCAGCTAGGTATTAAAATGGAAAAGGAAAAGTCAAATATTGCTGACATAGATTTTTTCATCCAGGTTTTTAAAGGAAGTCAGCCATTATGACGATGTAGAGTACTACCTTAATCTGTATGTATAACAGTTCATGTCTCCAATCGACCGCAAGTCTAAGGTTCATGACAAAGGTCAAATTTTGATCAGAATGGAGTTTGTGCAATAAATACGAATACAGAGAAATATACAGAGTACAGACATGTATCAATCAACCATACAAAACAGAGAAACCAGTATAATAAGAAAGTTCAGTCAACCACGAAACTAAGTCTTAAATCTTTTTGTCTCTTGATTTCGTAACCACAAATCAAATTTCAGTTTCCTAAAAAAAATTCTTCATAAATCTCTGAAAAACTACATTTTGCACAAAGTCGGATAAATTTGGTAATAATAACCTAGCTAACGGTGGTGAATCTGGAACTTCATACATGTATGTAAACATACAATAGCAAATCATATACCAAATTCAGCTTTCTAAATGAAAGCATAACGGGGGAGAAAGCTCGGAAAATATTAGTTTCGACGGAAGGACTGACGGACAGAGAGGAAACGTGTTGTTCCCTTCGGTGAAGTTGGTAGGGAACTTAAGTTATAGAAACCGACGGAACAACGACACGAATATCTACATAATTTCAGAACATCATGATCAAGAGACGTGAAAATGAATCTCCTATATATATTTGTAATGGTATATAATCATCAAACAAAAGATCACACAACGAAAATGTGTTTAAACAATAAAATTCATTTTATATACATTTCTAATTTAAAAAAAAAAGCAACCCAAAAACATGACGTAAATATCATAACTTTTATTTCTCTTTTGTTATGACATTTATGATTTTCCCGTATTTGGGGTATCCCTTATAGTTACAGGGTCTTAACTCAATGGAATTAATACGAGTTCAGTCTCCCCTTATGAATTATCAACTAATTCATTTAGCGATAACTACCGAAACAATCTCAATTCCAATGCGAAAAGTCCAACCCGTTAACTTTGGTGTATAACGTCCTTAGCACCTAAAAACAGCACGACTTCGTCAGAATTTAGCGAAGGAATTCTTTATTTTAACACACCCATTTAATAAACACAACTTTATATTTACAAATATTAAAGTAAAGCTTAAACATCAACAAATAAATTATCAATAAAACAATCCATTATCTTAGCAAATTCAACAAGTTAATCTTATAAACTACAAAACCACACAACTTCTTCTTACCTAAGAACAGCAAGACTTCGTCAGAATTTAGCGAAGGAATTCTGACGATTTTTCGCCTTCTACCACCTATTATTATTCTTACATAACGCCTATCCTAATACTCTCATCTCCCTGGCTCTATGTGAGAAGCTACTTGTTTCTGAATTGACCACAGTGGTATAGTGCATTCTTACCCACTGACCAAGTAAACAAATCATTTCTGACATTTGTGCATTATCTATCTAGTAACCTGCAAGTTTCCGTATTTACTGTCGGCTTGCCGTGTTTACTCAATAATGCTTATCGCTCCATTATTTTTCTTTATCAACAAAATGCAAAGAGATAATCAAACTATATCATTTTCATTTAGAAAATGTATAATTTCATTTACACTGAAATATTCATCATGCTATCAATATTCTAGTGCTATCAAAATATTTCGGGGGAAATGAAAGAATCATACAAGATTTAAGATGAAATAAAATGCAAACCAAGTTCACTATTTAACATGCATTGTTACGATACATGTATATTATACATTATATAAGATATCTCATCTATTTTAAAAATCTTATAAAGAAAACAAATATTAAGATATTTGACAGCTTTTACAAGATGCCTTATTAGATTTATGAGATACCTTTGAAGAGGAATAAATGTAAAAACGGCGTGCAATAAGGATGGTATGTAAGAATAGCTTTGCTAAAAAAAAATGTTGCGACTCGTGTGTTTGCAAAATAAATTCACATCAAATTCCATCCAGTAATGCCCAGCGTTTTTGTTTGTTGGCTTTGTATCGTACTTGACTTGTGTCACAAATGTGTGCACGTATGTGCAAGTGTATTGCAAAACAAACTTTAATGCACATGAATGTACACACATACGCACGCACACATATGCACACATGCACGTATACAAACATACACGCGCGCACACTCACACCGTCACTCAAATACAAAGACATGCACGAACGAACACACTTGTGAACACACACCATTTTTGCAAAATAAAACCAAAGTTGGTGTTTGCGACAGGGGGCTTGGGTGGCGACCATTCGTGCTCGGGTATGGCCTAAAATTGACGACCATTCGTGTCCACCCTCACGGCATGTTCAGTCGCCGGGCAACGATACGTGCGGCATGTTTGGTTGCTGACAACGAGACGTGCGGCACGAATGATCGTCGGCGACCAAACGTGCCGCACGTATCGTTGCCGGGCGACGGAACGTGCCAAGGGGACCAAACGTGCCGTAACAATGCATGCAAGATCGAAACAAAAATCGGAAACAACTGGTCGACGCTTTACACAATGTACCGATGTACGAGGTATGGTCCGTTCCTTAGAAACCCGAGTGTAATTGGTTTAAGACACGTTAGACATATGAAACCAAAACAATTAAATAAACCACCATTCATATCATGTGCTCATTCAATATCTATTTCAATGAATCAATTTCAAACAAGGATAAAAACAACCCAAACAGGCATTCTGAGAGTATTGCATGGCAATACATAGTCCCCTACCGGTTGCAAAAATTACTGTACCACAACAATATTCAAAATCCATTATGTAGGTATGGTAAAAGGGAAAATTGGGGAACCAGGATATGAATGATTGGAAATCAACTACATATACTATTCGAGTAGAGACTATATCAAGAAAAAAGACAAATTTATAATTAGGTTTAGGTCTTTAACCAAGTCAATAAACTGTGACATGTAGATGATCATGAATGATTTAGCTATATTGTAGTATTACTATGCTAGAAGTTTTAATGAGTGTAATACTCCTATCTACAGAGATAAGAAACTTGGATGTAAACTAACAATTCATACTATTTTTCTACGTCCAAGGGCCATAACATAATGGAAAATCAATGGACCAAGATAAAATTCGAACTTGATCTGTAACTTGTTATGACAAAGCAATGTACCAAATATCAAATGAATATCTGCAAGCACAACCAAAGAAAGTTCGGAAAACTGATTATTCATGCTATTCTTCTAAGTCCAAGGGTCATAACTAAGTGAAAAATGAACGGACCGAAACCAAATTCAAACTTGATCTGTAACTTGTTATGGCAAAGCGACATACCAAATATAAAATAAATATCTGCAAGAACAGAGAAAAAAGTGCGGAAAACTGGACAGAAGGGAGGACGGACGGAGCGCAAACCTAAAGCCCCCTTCGACTTCGTCGGTAGAGGACTAATAAAACTGCTCTGTATTAATCAGAAAACATGCGAATAATTCATTCGTGGGGCGTGGCATTGTTCTTTAAAGGGGTATGGATACGGTTTGAGCTGAAAATTTTATTTTTGAATTTTATTGTTTACAATGCTTAACTGACGTATATGTATTTTTAAACGTAAAAAAATTGAAATATCACCTGTCGAGTGAGATACAGCACTCACCATTCCTTGTTATGTAAACAAGGCTCGTGTTTTTGTTTACATATACATGTATATTGCTCAATTGAAATAGCGTTTTTAAAACAAAACGAGATGTGTCAAACACTAGAAACTGTTTAATTGTGATAAGAATTAACTTGTAATTTGACCATACTAGATGGAAGTTGGATTGGGCTCAACAACTTTCAGTCTCCTAGGTACATGTATCAATTTTTTCTGTTAATCTTTGTGAAATTATTGATATGAATTATGGTATTCAAATTCCAAAAGTTATCGCACTCATTCAACAGTGGAAAAGAAGACTTCTTACCCCTATTGGAAGAGTAACTGTTATCAAAACATTACTTATCCCAAAACTTAATCATCTATTTATTTCAATTCCTACTCCAAAAAAGGAGACTTTATCATTATTATGTAAATCTTATACGGTACCAATTTTGATGCACCAGATGCACATTTCAACAAATAATGTCTCTTCAGTGATGTTCAACCGAAATGTTTGAAATCCGAAATAACAATGAAGTTTTAGAGCTATTATCGTTGAGTTCTTATGGAAATCCAAGGTACACAAAGTACAGAGGAATGTCATAACACAAGATTATTTTTCTGGAGGTTTGAAAATGATTGATATCAATTGTTTCATTACATCACTTAAATGCTCTTGGATTAAGAGGCTAACCAAAGGTACATGTAAGTTAAATAAACCATGGATGGATATTTTTCTTTTGCTTAATGGGAAGGACATCCTTGTAAAACTATATGAATTTGGAAATACATTTGTGCTATAATGCGTGCACAACAGAAACAATGCATTTTGGAAGGATGTTTTAGATGCATGGTTATGTTTTATGAAGGTATTGGATAAACAAGGAAATTTTAAAAACAATTTCCACAGTATGCCTTTATGGTACAACTTCAATGTTAAAACTGCAAATAAATCTGTATTTTTCAAAATGTGATATGATAAAGGAGTCAAAGTTGTACAAGAGTTTTTGGATGAAGATGGCAATATTTTATCCTGTGATGTATTTCAACATTTACATAATCTTGATGATTTCTGCATCATGAAATATAATAGCGTAAAATCAGCAATTTTAAAATATTTGAAACTACTGTCCATCGACAAAACTTCTATCAGATTTCCTAGTCCATGTTTGCCTATATATTTTGAACCTATTTTAACGGTAGAAAAATGTTCCAAGATCATTTATAAATTTTTGAATGTGAAAGATGTTAATCCAGCGTCTATAAACAAATGGAAGCAAGAATTAATTGTATATGGAGTAAATACTGTTTCACTTAAAGATATTTTTGAAGTTTGTTTTAAAAACAACATGTGATTCAACTGTACAGTGGTTGCAATTTAGAATTTTACATAAATTACTCCCGGTTGAGTATTACTTAAAGAAAATTAGTATTAATTCTACAGATTGTTGTATATTTTGTAAGGAAAATGTGGAAACAATTGTGCATATCTTTACTTTTTGTGAAAAAACTCAACCATTATGGAGTGAGTTGAGCCTTCACATTTACAGAAAGACACAAGAAAGAGTTGGTGTCAATGTTTCAAACATAATTTTTGGTGAAATTCCTTTATCTTCTCATAACGAAGTCATTAATTGTATTATTCTCTATGTCAAGCAATATATTTTCATTTGTTTATTGCAAAATAAAATGCCAAATCTATGTGGATTATTATGTCATTTAAAGATAAAATATAAGGTAGAAAAATATGCTGCAAGTCAAATTTTTAGAATGAAAAGCTTTGAAAAACAGTGGTCATTGTTTCAAAGTATTTTTGATGTGTAGCTGTTATTACATATATTTCATTCATTACTCCTGTTGTTATTACTTTTTTCCTTTTCTATATTGTGTATAGACGTTTTTGTTATAAACGATGCAAGTAACCACTTAACTAGATCTGTTCTTTTTATTTGTACAATATGTATGCACTCTTTGAAAGTGTTCGGGTGTAGAGAGTCAGAGTGAGAGTGGCATGTGTGTGTATGCGTTTCAAAACAAATGCTATTGATATTGATTTCAATGTTTTATTTGTATGAAAGAAAATTAAAGAAATTATATCTTAAAAAAAATGTAATTTGACAAATCTGCTTTAAAGGAAACTTTTACTAGTATATCTAACCTATATAAGCATAAACATGACATGAGCCTTGTTTACATAACAAATAATTTTGGGCATTGTATTTCCCATGTACCTCGACAACTAACATTCAAATTTTATTGCTGACTATTAGAAATACCATATTGAAGCATTCTAAACATTAAAAATGGAAAAATGAAATTTGAAATTTTTTATCTCAAATCGTGTCCATGTCCTTTTAATTGTATGTCGAAAGTAACGCATTTCACAGAAAAAAATGTATTACTCATTATCAGGATAAAAGATAAATCAAAAGTACTTCAGTTTCTGAATTGAACTTCTGTGATATTTTGTAACTGTGCAGTATGCCCCTCTAATACATGTACAATTTAAATGCTATTGAAGAATGTTTGTCGTCATCATGCGCGTATCCAGGTAGTTACGTTAGTTTCTAACATAATCTACGTCATTTACAATTAAAGTATTTACAGTGTACAGAAGCAACCCAGCTCTACGAAATGCAGGATACTTGTTGAAATACTGCGACATAGAAATTTTTCTATAAATTGGCCTCGGCCGTTTGTGTATTTCATAGCTTTAAAAACAAACCAGACAAACGCACCTAAAATTTATATAAAATGTATCAGTGAAAAGAAAACATCTTTATAAATTTATATCTTAAACGTCAGGAAAAAAAAACTTTACAATTAATTAAGATGATTTTTAGTGATAATCAATATACAATGCCGGATACAACCATTCTCTGAAAACATGGCGTAGGATATAACCCTTCATAATACATTGACAATTTCCAACGATACATGTTTTAATGTCTTTTGTGATACCATCTGGCGTTTTTGTTATGTTCTTTAAAATTTGAATATCGAACTTCATTGTTTACATATACTAGTACGACGTTTCGAGTGTTTAAGAATCATCACTGACTCAGGAAAGGGGTTACTAATCTTTCTCACATATGAAATTTAGAACATTGACGTCGTTACAAGTAGCGTCAAGCCATAGTCCGGTGTACTGAATGCGGATACAGTCCTGTTCACGAAGATCGTCAGGTTGACCATCCTTCCAGGGTAAGTAGGTCAGATTCTTTTTGCTTCTGGCCCAGGTAAATGTGCCTTCAGTTTCCGCATCTGTTGCGCCCACCCATACACTACATTCACGCCAATCAGGGCAATCTACAAAGACAATGGACTGTGGTTTTGACCGTTGGTGTATCTGTACCCACACACTGGTAAATAATCAAATTCAAATCGGTTTTTGGTTGATTAGTTGTTTATTTGTTTCACGTCCCTTTTAGAATTTTTTACTCATATTGAGACGTCATCAGGTGTATATAAAGTAACACAAACGTTGACCTTTGCTAAGCGCTTACGGCCGTGGCCGTGAGTCTTCTTTAACGTGCCAACGCTTTCCGCGACACGGGACCTCCGATTTTAATGTCATACCCGAAAGACCTGTGATTCTCACTTCAAAATGCCGAGCGTTTGGAGAAGGAACAATCACTACCTATGGTTACGTCTTAGTGTTGAGGCTCGAACTTAGGACCTCCCACATACGAAGTGAACGCTTTACCTCTGAGCTACCGCGACTTATGCAGAGGAAAGCTCCACTGTCGCGTGAATGGTCAGTGGGATAGAGTGAATGTTTCTTAAGAAATTAAAGTTGCTTTGGGTCAGAAGAATATATTCTGTATATGGAGGAGAAAGGATAAATCGGGGTCCTAATACTGGGATACTGTGTCTGCCAAGCATCTCAGCGAAGAATTTCTACTCTGATCTGGGGATGCATAACATATTATGTTCTGGGTACAATTATCAAATTATAAAAATAGGCATATATAATATCTATATATATATATATATATATATATATATATATATATATATATATATATACTAGCGGACAACTTATGGATATAGCTATCCATTTTCCCAAACAAACCTTTTTATCTATTTCAAAACGATAATGCTTTGAGCCCAAAAGTCGAAAATTACAAAGCCAGGAACTTTATTAATTCAATCACCTGTCCTACACAGTTACGTGATCTACATATTGTTGAAAATACTAGTATATGGCTAAACCATCAACTGAGATTCCTACAATGCATAGAAAACATCACACCCGATGGACTACCATAGTCCATCATAACATGTGACAGAGTACTAATATTCCGTTGGAATATATACAGGAACTATATAATCCTCTGTCAAGACGCATTAGTAAAGTGTTGTGGATCCAAGGTAAAATTACAGAATCTTAAAAACTGGTCAGTTATGTCTTACTTGTTTGGATGTATGAGGTATAAATAACGCTTGAGCGACGCAATTTTGGTTTTGAGTTTACATACTGACACACGTCTGTATATTTATTTACTATGAGGTGAAGACACAAAAGCTTTGAAAACCTCCAAAGTTCTGCAGTTGATTTTTACTTGCTTATCATCATTACTTTGATTACTTTCTTACCATCAGCATGGGTTAGGAAAACGTTCGTGACCCAGGTATTTTCTTCTTGAGTTTCTACTTCCAAAAGGTAACCACCATATTTCCTACATTTTTCCTGGAGTAATATAAACATCATTACGCTTACATAATCAATGAGATGTTAAACGTCATTAACATGGTTCAAATTAAATACCCACGATTGAGTTGTTCCAGGACAGCAATGTTCCACCGTCGAGATAACAATGTCCATCAAATGCAATCCATCCCGAATCACAAGCTATAATACATAAATACTTTACACACATACACACCTATATATATATGTGTGTGTGTGTGTGTGTGTGTGTGTGTGTGTGTGTGTGTGTGTGTGTGTGTGTGTGTGTGTGTGTTCGTCATCTACTCATATTCCTTTGAAGACACAAATAATGACACTTGTCATACTCTTGCGACAACACATTCCTTCCTTAAGACAAAGGAGCTAAAAATCGAACTTCATGAAGCACGACGAATCAGTCGCACGAATTATATTGATTATTATTCTATTTTATTGACCATAAATGTTAACTGCTAACTCAACTTTAGGACAAACAGAATGACTTCTGCTTCTACATCGTCAACTTTCCATATTTGTGTAGCAATGCTACATTACCACTTGCATATGACGTCTATGTCTCTCAACTGATGCGATACACGAGATCATGTTCTGGGTATGATCAATTTTTTAATCGAGGCAAGCTATTAACAAATAAGTTGATGTTACATGGATTCAACAATTTGATAGGATGTCAGCATTTCAAAAATTCAATTATCGTTATTATGAGCTTACTTACAAATCAAACCTGTCATTAGGTCGAATGTTGTCTGACGTGTTTCATTTCAATTGCTAGATACTTCAAATACTGATTTGGACTACGGATTACTCCGTTCAATATATAGGGATTACGGCCGATGTGACCGGTCGACAGGGGATACTCACTCCTCCTAGGTATTTGATACTACCTCTGGTGTGTCCAGGGGCTATGCTTGCCCTACTCTAAAATTTGTATTTTTTTTTTTTAGATTTACGAAATTAATCACTGTTCATTATCTTCACTTTTCGTTACGATTCCCTGTTACCCCGACATAATTAAGGATCGACTTAATTGCGGAGGGTCCGTGCAAGTATGTCGTACATAAACTTTGATCTTAATCAGTCATTCAATGATACCGGTATGTAGCATATAGCATATTTAAAAACTCAAAAATGAAAAACAAGTAGAACGTGCAAGTGTTTAAATGAGACATATGTAGATAATGGGAATTAATCCCTAAAAAAGTAAATAGGCAGCATAAATGACATCTCTGAAGATAACCTTACCATTATTATTTTTAAATAGCTTTTCAAAACATTTATAAACATACAAGACAACTTTCATCTTTGCATTCACACATTTGGGAAGAATAATTAAAAATAGCATGAGTAGCATTTTAAAGCAACAGCAATTACATCAATTGAGAAATGACGTTATTCAAAAAGACATTTCCATTTTGACCACCTTTTCAGAAAGACATTTGTGTTAAAAAGACTTTTTTCATGTGAATAGTATAATTGTAAATATGCTAAAATATCATTAAATGTAAAAGGTAAACCTTTCCTAGAGAATGAAAATATATATCTCTTGACCAACATAATAATAATATTAATAATATTTTCATGTTTAGTCAATAGGCCAAATATTATTGTTTGTGAATTAAATTGCACTCTTTCCCTGTCTTTTGTAATATCCAAAACGACAGGTATGACCAAATTCTGGCAACAAATCGACAGTTAACAAATAACTGTATAACGGTTTCTTGTTCTTCCGAACAGATGGAGCAAGCCTTGTTATCTAAAATGTTTATCTTATGCAGATAATTATTCGTACCTATAAGTCGGTGTATTATTCTGTATGTAAACCGTATCAGTCCAGTGTCTTTAGTGGTAAACATAATATTTCTATGTACTTTTTTCCAATTAAATGTAGATGGTAGATCTAGGTTAAGTTCCCATTTTGATTCACATATCGGTCTATATTCTTCTGTGTTACTAGATAATGGTATATAGTTCTAGATCCTTCTTTATCTTTAATTAATATTTTAATAGCTATGGACTGATAGGGTTTTAAGGTTTGGTTTAATGTCAGATGTCGAACATCCGGCCAAGATCTCAGTATTGCTTTCGTAAGCCTTTCATAATAAGTAAAAGGCATCTTATCTAAATCTTCATTACAGATATGTTCAAACTTAATTAAATCACCATCTTTATCTAATACATCCGAGACAAAATGAAAACCTTTGTCATGCAGTTTCTTGAAAAAAGTTGTTTTATTTTAATTTTATCATTGTACCATAAGGGTTCAAGAAGAAATTCATGCAAGTTTTTAACTTGAACAATGCAAGGTGAAGATAACGAACAGTGATCAATCTCATAACTCCTATAAGCAATATAAAATAGATAGTTGGGCAAACACGGACCCCTGGACACACCAGAGGTGGGATCAGGTGCTTAGGAGGAGTAAGCATCCCCTGTTGACCGGTCACACCCGCTGTGACCCCTATATCCCGATCAGGTAAACGAAGCTATCCGCAGTCAAAATCAGTGTGCCAAGAACGGCTTAACAATCGGTATGAAACACGTCAGACTGCATTTGACCCAATGCGAGGTCATAGGTTTTAATATTGATAAATTCGGCAAAGTAAAGTTTCCTTCCAAAAAATATTACTGGTAGAAAAAGCTTTTTGCCTAGAGTAGTCTGCTCCATATTGAAAGAGATGTGAGATATTACATTGTGTACTTTCTGAGAATAAGCTTGACCATACCGAGTTTTTGATGAGCAATCGCCTTATCTAAGTTAATTTAAGAGATTTGATAAAGATGTCTAAAATGATCATTCTACATCCACCTCTACCCAAGTCTAACTGCATTGTTTTCCTTGCTATGTAATCATTTTTCCTCCCCAAATAAATTTTAAAAAAAATATTTTTCTAATTCTTTTATCCATAATGTGTTGGGTCTAGGGAGAGATAAGAAGAGGTAGGTTATCTTAGAGAGCAATAAGCTTTTTATAAATGTAATTTTACCAATTGGAGTAATATTTCTTTTTGACCATTGAATAATTTCTTTATGGATATTTGTCAATTTCTCATCAAAATTCAGGTGCTCTACATTTTGTAAATCTGCTGTATATTTTATACCTAATATATTAAAAGACTCTGCGGTCCATTGTATTCTAGAGTTGTTATTCAAAGTGTTAGTAGAATAAGCTTTAGAACCTATTCAAATGGCCTTGGTCTTAGAAATGTTTGGTTTTAAACCAGAAAATTTTGAAAAAGAAGACCAAGAGCAGATTTCAGACTTTTTACAGACCCATCGAGAAAGAGAACAGTGTCATCAGCATATTGCAAAAGACAAATATTTTCTTTACCTATTTTCATGCCCCTGATATTATTGTTTTGACGAAGCATATGTCTCATAATTTCAACACATACATTAAATAGATATGGTGAGACAGGATCACCTTGACGACAGCCTCTTCCAATTTCAAAAAATTCTGAAAAAATACCATTTTGTTATAACACAAAGCTTGGTCTCATTATAGAGCACTGAAATCCATTTGACAATGTCAGGCCCAAAGTTAAAAAACTGTAATGTCTTGAATAAAAATTTCCATTATACAGAATCAAAAGCCTTTTCAAAGTCAATAAGCAAGATCATCCCAGGTATCTTTTGTTCATGAGCATATTGCAATACATCATATATCATGCGACTGTTCTCACCAATAAATCTACCTTTAAGGAAGACCTTTTGGTTTTCATGAATAAGGAAATCTAAAACATTTTTAATTCTATTTGCAATACAAGCAGACGCAATTTTATACCAAACATTCAAAAGAGATATTGGATGCCAATTTTTAAGATATTCTCTAGGTTTGTATTTCTTGGGAATAATGTTTATTACCCCTTGTCTTTGTGTTATTGATAGCTCACCCTTTTGAAATCCGGAATTTAAAGATCTGATAAGAAAGCTTCCAATCCTTACCATTACTATTACCAAAGTACTTCCATCCTTTTATTAGTTGTGTCCTGTCGACCAATCTCTCGTTAAGGTGGCATCTTAGTAGCCTGCAGGACATCAAAACGTCATTGTACAGCATTCCGGCACACATAGGCAGCCGTACCAAACACTCCATGGCACAGGCTAATAGGCTGATACCCCCTAAAGATTCAATGTAGCAATAGTTGTCTGTTGGTAGTACGTCATCAAAAGCAAAATCCCTGGTTGTTTTAAACTTTGATCCAACAGCTATTATGGCCACGATGGTAAATACTTGAAGGCCTACAAGAAATATTCTCATTTTGTTGAATAGTTGATACAGTGCGGATTCTAGAGCAACTCGCAATATGTCAGTTAAAATGGATAAGAGACACCGCTTTAGATTCAGCTAGATTTTATACGAAGATATCAGACATTTGCATATTGGAATAGGACAGAAAAATCGTCTTATGTGTTGATCTTCGTTTCAGTGCTGGTTTTAAATCGGAATATTTTTTTCTTAATCTTGTAAGCTTCCTTTGTACTCAGCCCTGCGTAAACAATTCACATGTACATCAAAACCAACATGATTTTCTTCAAATTGATTGGATAGCAACAATTGATTTAAGTGTATAAAGAAAAGTTACAAAGCATTGGAATAGTAGCATTCACGCTGTTATCAATACAGTTGTTTAAAAGGATTTTTCTATCCAATTATCAAACTGGATTTCCATGCAATAATCAAGTAACTTTTTGTTGGAAGTCTTTGCCTGCAATTCACAATCATCATCGTCGTCGAGGATATAATATCCGTCACGCTATACTTCGAAAAAGAACAAAACGTGATGAGTTCTTTTATGTTTGTTATAAGACATATAATAAATATGGTGATAGGCTTATCTTATAGCAAACAATTGACACAAACCATTCACCAAACTTGAAACGAATGTTCTAGATTGTCCTAAAACACATAGGTTTTAGGTAATCTGAGTACCAAATACTTAAATTGTATTTGGCATCTAGTCGGTGTACGTGTATCTTCTTTACAAAGTGTTCTACGCCATGTTAATTCCCAATTAAAGAAGTATTCAGAATTAGTATTTCTGGTAGTTATCAATTTCAGAGTTCTTTCCGAAGTACATAAAGTAAATGTCAACAGTGTCACCTTTTAATTCTCCAGCATCAATAAATTTCAATCCACTCTATCAAAAAGTCCCATAAATCACCTTCAGGTCTCATTTGTTATATCCGTTTCCTTTGTCTGATATGTTTAATGCTATGCAAACTTTTGTCCGGTACATTTAATGAAAAGGTGTGATGTTATATGTATATCACTTTTAACTGAGTTGCTTTAGATATGGCCACATGGATCTGTTCCAACTTGTTTGTATAAATCGTTCATTTCAGGACTCTCCCGCTCGCGCCGGTAAGTGAGAAAGTTTCCCAGTTTACTTTCGGAAGGTCGGTGGTCTCCTCCCAGGTATATTGTATCTGGGTTCTCTCTTCCACCAATAAAAACTGGGCGCCACTAGATAACTGAAAAATTGTTGGGTGTGGCGGAAAACATCAATCAATCATTTCAGGACCCTAACTTTGCTCTCTTTCTTGCTGTTTGCAGTTTTATTTAATCGATTGCTTCCTTTGGGATTCATAAAAGTTGACAAATCCACCCATATTCAGAGTCATGGTGACAGCATCACATCCTATGTTGATGTAGTGATTGCACTAAAACAAAACCTCTTACAAGATCATGCAGTATCAT
Source organism: Ostrea edulis (assembly GCF_947568905.1). Classification (NCBI taxonomy): domain Eukaryota; kingdom Metazoa; phylum Mollusca; class Bivalvia; order Ostreida; family Ostreidae; genus Ostrea; species Ostrea edulis. The sequence goes on from NC_079170.1 coordinate 46,332,811, forward strand.
GACTTCATTTACATGTCTGCAGCTTTATGTTTTCCTTTGCTTTTTTAAGGGTTCATGAAAGAGAGGAAATGCACCTTCACTGAGAGTTTGATGATGTAAACAGCTTATGTACCCACCAAAGTACTTGTACATAGCACTGTGACTGTAAATCAATGGTATCAACATTAATATTGAAACTGTGCGATAAATGTCTCCTTATTTGATTGTGTCACGCCATGAAAGTGAATACAGTTCTACACATAGTTGTTCACGTCGCTTGTTTGGTTTTGTTTTTTTAGGAATCTATCTCATTGTCAGATTGACCATTCCATTCTCTTAGCAAAGCGAGTGTTACAAATAAAGAAACATAGATTTTCTACGATGTACTATATCGAAGTTTTCTCTATTAACAATACTCATTTTCATTCATACGCTGATTCGATGTTTCCCAATGAACTCGAAATAAAAGACACCACAGAGTCTTCCATACCTGCTTCATATTTGGATATTTTATTGAAAATAGATGTCAACGGCAAACTAACACCACAGTTTTATGACAAACAAGAGGACTTTAGCTTCTACATCGTTGTCTTTGCATATTTTGTAGCATTTGCCCATTATGACCTGTATGAAGAAAGGTGAGGGAAACGAAGTGATCAAACTCATAACTCATATAAGCAATACAACATAGATAATTGGAAAAACATAGACCCCTGAATGTACCAAAGGTGGGATCAGGTGCCTAGGAGGTGCCTAGGATGAGGAAACATCCCCTGTCGACCGGCCACATCCGCAGTGAGCCCTATGTCTTGATCCGGTAAACGGCGTTATCCGTAGTCAAAATCAGTGTGCCAAGGATGGCTTACCAATTGCAATGAAACAAGCCAGTCAGCATTTAAACAAATTCTAGGTTGTATTGGAAAACTATAATGACCATAGAATTTGCGAAATGTTGACTTTAAACGAGACTGTTGAAACCTCTGCACCGTCAACTTGTTTATTAGTAGCCTGTCTTGATTTAAAAACTGATCATATGCAGAACAAGTTCTTAAGAATCGAATCAGTTGAGAAATATATACACTATGTCCAGGTGATAATGGAATATTGCTATCAAGCAATGTTAAATTGTCAGCATGTAAGGTTAAAGTATCAACATGTAATGTTAAAGTATTAACATCTAATGTTTGTTTATATATATATATATATATATATATATATATATATATGAAGCATACAATTTTTTGTTGGGATAAAATACCCTAGGATATTCCCACTTATTCCTCACCTATGGCCTATGGTGCCAGGGGCCCATTGGATTGGATGTATTTCTTTATTAATTACATACGTATATATATATTAATACATACACGATATTACTTTAATAAGATGAATATATGACATATATATATACGCATACATATAGATACACATTCATATAAATAAATTCGATATTCATAATGTCGCGTTCTTAAGTTTTCCTTAAGTAAACACAACATGTGGGTCTCCTATTACTGTACGTTGAATGAAAACAACAGAATGAATTAAGAAATTATACAATTTATTTAGCATATAAAAATACATGTAATGAAAATAAGTTGCAGCACTGGATCCTCCTGGAATGCCTGGCCTCGCATGGATTACCTGTAATAAAAATCTACCCCCCCCCCCCCCAATCCCCTAAGCTAATGACCGATTATAAGATGAGTGTTGAAACATATTCTTGAAGGAATATGTTGAAGTAAAGCAGGCATAAAATGCTGGTGACCAAAGTTTAAACACAACTATAAAAGTGTTGATTCAGTTTCATAACGGACAACAGGTATACTTAAAATTGAATGTCGATAAAATTATGCAATCAGCATAGCTTGAAATATCCCACTCATGGGTATTGGTAAACATACACTATGTTGACTAATAACTTTCAAAGTATAAAGTTAAAATTACCCAACGGTACTCCTCAACTCCCATCTCTTGGAGCGCCATACTATAGAAAGCTGCTTCCTTTGGAAGTGCTGAGATAACGTCTAAAAAATGGAAAGCTGCTTCCTTTGGAAGTGCTGAGACAACGTCTGAAAAGTGGAAAGCTGCTTCCTTTGGAAGTGCTGAGACTACGTCTGCCAAAAAATTCCTAAGTCTCCGTATTTATTTACTTTGTGTACGTCACCCAGCTGTCAGATGACATCATACACAATCGTATTTGGCGCCATACTTCAAGAACATTTAACCGGAAGTAGTTCCGATAATTCGGAAAACGCCCGAGGAATACGGAATATGGTATCCGGCGTAAATATCGAGCCATAATTTAAGATAATAGATTATAATAATAATCATCAAACAAACTATGACTGAAGCTACATATACTTTAACTATATGGTGAGGTAAGCTAATGGATTGTCAAACATATGTTCTACAATAATAGTTTGCTTCCTTTATACTTCGCGGCGTATGTATAACAGAGTAAATTCGGACTACACTTGGTTAATGTAGCGATTTCGTATACGCAGTATAAAGAAAATCCCAATGATGAATATGAAATAAAAATATGATATCTGGTAACAATATCATGTATGTACTATATTAGATGCGTGGAAATACCATACTATTTATTTATATAAAAGTTACAGAATCGTAACAATAATACTATATCAATTATTTACAAATATGGTAGAGATATTTTTCAATAAACCATGCTGCCTGTGGGGAACAACCTTAAACACACAATGTCCATATTTTCCCCTTCAGGCAGCGCTACCGAAGGACAGACCCCTTCAAATAGTCTGACTATTTTTAATTATTATCATCACAAAGTCATAGAAATATCATAAAACCATTTATGATTGAAGTAGAAATTCAGTGTTTTATAAGTCTCATATTGGTACATTAAGTTTGTTTTTACAAAATAGGAAATGTCATTAATATTTTCTTCTTCATTTTCATATCTTAACTTCATCTTTATATTATATATGTAAAAAGCTGTATATGATAATAAATGATTTATTGAAGTGTACCTAGTTTTATTTTCTTCATGAAAAAATCCTAATGCAACATGTTTCCATTTTAAATTAAATTTCAAATGATTTTCTAATGTCTTCCATATTAGTTGTACGTTTCTACATTCCAAGATTAAATGTTTCGTGTCTTCGAGTGTTTGGCAAAACGGGCATTGATTAGATACCTTCTTACTCCATGTGTGAACAGATTTATTATTGATAAGTAGATTTTGTAAGAGTTTGTAATTAAATTCTGTTAATGGCTTGTCTTTGATTTTAGTGATTTTTGACTGATAAATATTTGTTTTGTTTTCTCCAAAACTGAAATTGAAGCTTTTTGCCCAAAATCTCTCACAGTAGGGTTTAATGAAGAATTTTTTGATAAATATATCATATATTGTTTTGCTATTCATCAAGTTTAGGGGTATTCTTCTCTTGTTTTCTAATAAAATGTTACTTTGTTTTCTTATGTTTATATAGATTCCTTTTGAAGTATTGTTATATAATTGGACAGGTTTAATAACATTTTTCAGTGTGTTACATTCGCAAATCCAGTTAGACTTGTTGACAAGATTATTAGAAAAATAATCGATATCATGAAAATTTCCGTTTCCATCAAATAGGTCTTTAATGTAAAAAAAAAAATTCCACCTTTTATCCAATCTGTGTAGAAAAGAAGTTTACCATTAAATCGAGTCAAGTTGTTTAGCCACATAGCTTGAGACAATACTTCACCGTCAGTCATCTCTTTTATTTTATGTGTTTTATGTTTGCATTCATTCAATGTACGGAGTACTTCGCAGTAAAATATTGGTAATGATTTGAAAATTTGCTTTATTTCATCAGCACTGGTTGTATTTGTCTTTATGAGATATTCGGGTGTAATGAATCTTTTAAGAATACACGAATTAAAGAAAGATTTTAAAGATGGTTGTTTTTCATTGAAAATTCGTGTTACCCAAGAAGCCTTAAGTGCTTTTAATTTACAATCAATATCAACAATACCTATTCCTCCTTCATCTTGTTTTCCAATTAAAGTATATCTGTTTATCCTTTCTCTTTTACCCCAAAGGAAATCGAAGATTGTTTTCTTTATTTTCTATGGATTCTTTTCTTGGATATTGCAATATAGTTGCACTATAGTATAATTGTGTTAATGCTAATTTATTGATTACGGTACATTTTCCATATAAGGTTAATTTTCTTGTATTCCACATTGTAAGTCTTTTTTTCCAGGTTATTAATTTTTTCCGTCCAGTTTTTATTGTAACATTGCTTAGCACCATGACCTATATATATTCCTAAGCATTTAACGGGTGCATTGTTGATATTGATACCATATAATTTATCATATCTGTTTTTCAAAGGACCTAATAGTATTCCTTCAGATTTATTTTTATTGAGTTGCATTCCAGATACCTGACCAAAGTGTTTAATTATTTTAAAGAATTTTTCTATAGATCTGATATCCTGTAAAATAAAAAGTGATGTGTCGTCTGCATGTTGAAGTATTTTTATTTCATTAGTCATAAGGTCATTACTAAAGCCTTTAACCTGTGGTGAATTTTGAATTTTTTCGACATTATTTCTACGATAAATACAAAAAGCAATGCTGAGATTGGACATCCTTGTCGAATACCTTTGGTCACTTTACAGGTCCTAGACATCCATCCATTATTTCCTATGCGATATACAGGATTTGTATATAAAGTTTTATCCATTTTATGAATTGCTCTCCAAAATTGAATTTATTAAGGGTGTTGAACATGAAATTCCATTCTAAAGAATTGAAAGCTTTTTTGAAAATCAAGAAGTAAGATTGCTCCTTCTTTTTGTTTTGTTTCACAGTATTCAAATATATCAAGTAAAAGTCTTGCATTTTCACCGATATATCTACTTTTAATGTATGCGGATTGGTCTTTACTTATTAGTTTATCTATAACTTTTTGTAATCTTATAGCGAAAATTTGTGCTAACATTTTATAATCACAATTTGTAAGACTAATTGGTCTATAATTTCGAAGATATTTTTCTCTCCCTTTTTATGTATCAGAGAAATAATTGATAATTTTTGAGAAAAAGTCATTTCCTCTTTTTCAAATGTTGTAATTAGTGATTTATAAAAGTAATTTTTAATGTCATTCCAAAATATTTTATAGAAATCGATAGGTATTCCATTAGACCCGGGGGATTTGTTGTTTTTCATCTGTTGTATAGCTTGTGCACATTCGGAAACCGTTGGAAGATCATCACATATATCTTTTTCTTGATTGGTTAGTTGAGGACATTCACAATCCTCTAGATATTTTTTTTATATTTTCATCTGGGACATGATTTGTTGAATACAAGTTTTCATAAAAATTCCAAAGTGAATTCATTATATCCTCAGTTTTATTTATCATTTTATTATCTTCTTTAATTTCGTGTATTGTATTGGCAGATTGTTTTGTTTTCTCTCTCTCTCTTGCTAGTCTTAAAAAGTAGGACGTGTTCCTTTCTCCATTTTCTATCCAATATGCTTTGGATCTAATAAATGCACCTTTAGTTGTTTTCGAATAGATTTCATCTAATTCGACTTCAAGAGATTTTTTTCTTTTCATATCTATTAAATGATGCGGAGACAGTTCATTTTTTTCTATTTCCTTTTCTAACACTGTAGTTCTTTATTTTCTATTTAGGCTTTTTTGTTTTGAAAATTTACCGAAAATTCTTCGATAATAGATTTCACCATTTCCCATCTTGTTTGACTATCAATTATATTTTCTAAATCTTTTTGTTTATCTTTTAACAGTTGTTTTAACTCGGTAGTGTAGTTTAGATCTGTTAATAGTGAGGTATTTAATTTCCAAAAAAACCTTTACCCCTGTTTTCTTTATTCATTAAAAGGTTTAATCTAATTGATAAATGATCCGAGCTTCAATTACCTTGCGTATTTGGAGGTTTTCTAAGAAAGACATTTGACATATCTAACTCAAACATTTCGGACATGAATATAAAGTTTATTATACTTTTAGGTATTCTATTCACGTCACACCACATCTAATGTTAAGGTATCAGCATATAATGTACAATTGTCAGCATGTAATGTTAACGTATCATCATGTAATGTTAAAGTATCATCATGTAATGTTAAAGTATCATCATGTAATGTTAAAGTATCATCATGTAATGTTAAAGTATCATCATGTAATGTTTAAGTATCAGCATGTAATGTTAAAGTATCATCATGTAATGTTAAATTATTATCATGTAATGTTAAAGTATCATCATGTAATGTTAAATTATCAGCATGTAATGTTAAAGTATCATCATGCAATGTTAAAGGATCAGCATGTAATGTTAAAATATCATCATGTAATGTTAAAGTATCAGCGTGTAATGTTAAAGTATCATCGTGTAATGTTAAAGTATCATCATGTAATGTTAATAACATCATGTAATGTTAAAGTGTCATCATATAATGTTAAAGTATCAGCATGTAATGTTAAAGTATCATCATACAATGTTAAAGGATCAGCATGTAATGTTAAAATATCATCATGTAATGTTAAAGTATCAGCGTGTAATGTTAAAGTATCATCGTGTAATGTTAAAGTATCATCATGTAATGTTAATAACATCATGTAATGTTAAAGTGTCATCATATAATGTTAAAGTATCATCATGTAATGTTAAAGTATCATCGTGTAATGTTAATAACATCATGTAATGTTAAAATATCATCATGTAATGTTAAAGTATCAGCGTGTAATGTTAAAGTATTATCATGTAATGTTAAAGTATCAGCATGTAATGTTAGAGTATCAACATGTAATGTTAAAGTATCATCATGTAATGTTAAAGTATCAGCATGTTATGTTAAAGTATTATCATGTAATGTTAAAGTATCATCATGTAATGTTAAAGTATCAGTATGTAATGTTAAAGTAGCATCATGTAATGTTAAAGTATCATCATGTAATGTTAAAGTATCAGCATGTTATGTTAAAGTATTATCATGTAATGTTAAAGTATCATCATGTAATGTTAAAGTATCAGCATGTTATGTTAAAGTATTATCATGTAATGTTAAAGTATCATCATGTAATGTTAAAGTATCAGTATGTAATGTTAAAGTAGCATCATGTAATGTTAAAGTATCATCATGTAATGTTAAAGTATCATCATGTAATGTTAAAGTATCATCATGTAATGTTAAAGTATCATCATGTAATGTTAAAGTATCAGCGTGTAATGTTAATAACATCATGTAATGTTAAAGTATCATCGTGTAATGTTAAAGTATCAGCGTGTAATGTTAAAGTATCATCATGTAATGTTAAAGAATCAGCGTGTAATGTTAAAGTAGCATCATATATTATAATGATGAAGTATCAGCGTGTAATGTTAAAGTATCAGCGTGTAATTTTAAAGTATTAGCATGTAATGTTAAAGTATCATCATATAATGTTCATGTGTGTATTTCCCATGATTACACATCTATATATATTTCAAGGAACTTCGCGTGCTTATTGCATTACATTTCAGCGTCAATACCATATTGTGAGTCGATTATACTTTAAAAGTAAATCACACCCAAATAGACCTTTTTAAAATATATATATATATAGAAATGGTATCTGAAAGGAAGGAGTACGAACGAAATTGCTAGGACTACTCGAGGTCCGTGTTGTATAAAGCATTCCTGGGATAAATGTGGGTTCTTTTTAATAAGACTCAAAAATGTATTAATGAGAGTTTCAAACCTATTTCACTCTGTTCTCAATCATTTACGTGTATGGAGCAATTTCGATTCACTCAACATTCAAATCAATCTCGATGTTATCGGTACTAATTCTTGCTATCTTTTCTGTGCAGTGGTATATGTATATAAACCTTCTGATTTCCACGAGGAACAAGTAGACCAGTACTGTTTTCCAATAGTAATTTTAAAAACAGTACTTTTAAGTTCTTTCAGATCACGTATTTCAATGTATTTTAAATGATATATGATTAAAGGTAGACATTGTGGTGGCATTTCTAAAAGCAAATATTCTCTAAACAGTGGGATATTTTCAACCTCAATATATTAAACAAGTTGCTCCAGTTATCTTTCTTGCCACGGGTATAATCAATGGTCCTATGCAAGCAAAGCAACTGCTTACAATTTATTTTGTTGTTTTTTTTTCACCATTCTAAACATTTCACGAAAACCATAATCATACTTTTGGATCCCGAGTCATTCACTACTGAAGATCAATTTAGTATAACAAAAGGAAAATCCAATTAGTCCGGATTGTGGTTCTATTAGGACGGATCTGGTTTCGGTCTTTACAAAAACCTCACCCATAATCGTTCTAGATTGCCACCGAAGGCCGAGTCAATGTAACTGATTGGTTGTTCAATGCCTCCAGCAGGTGGACATAGACGTAAACTTTGTGGACTAATATATTACGGGGAAACTCAGGGGTCACTAAAGAAATGAATATCGAGACACGGGTTTCAAATCAATAATGGTGGGAATTAACTTCTCCATAAAAGTTTGATTCCCCAGATCATTCCATCTCGTCCAGGTGAGTCAGAATTCTAAATAAATTCATACCAACAACCTAACTTCCTCAGTACCACTTTTCCTAGACAACAAGGTCACTGATCAAGACTATGCAGATATGGGCACTGAATTTTCTTATGGGCCCAACCACAAAGTATATAATGTAGGAAATGTGACTAGTCCACTAGGAAATAATGTGAATGTGATGAGACTTTTTTTTCCAAATACACAAAGACTTAAATGCAGTCATAGACAAGGTTCATATATATACGGTGTCACACTTGATTCGCTTTTACTAAATATGTCAACAGACAATTAGGTCCACATCATATTCGCACAAGCTTTAATTCATTTCATTGACAGTTATGAATACGTTATCTAAAAAAGCCTAAGCTAGTCCATTTTTCAACACCAAAATATAGAATGAATTTTATAATTATGGATGTTGCCCATCACAGGTCCTTTAAACCATTGCGGGTTATGGATGATAATCCTTCCGAGTCATGCTGTCAATTACTTAAATTTACTAACAAAGGAATAGATGCCGCTAACATATGCAACATTCTTCGTCAAAAAGAGTCCAGTCGTGTATTTTAGCATATTTTAAGTTTAACTCTATATAACAAGTTTGGACCCGCACTAGGGTCAGAACCCCTACCCCGGGGATCATGAAATTTACAATTGTGGTAGAGGCCTCCCTGCTCTACATCACTATACATTTAGTTTTTCTTACATGTGTATGGTTCTTTAGAAGAAGATTTTTGAAAATTGGTCAATTTTGGGCAGTTTTTGCCCCGCCCCTAAGGCCCCAGGGGTGCTGAAGTCAATGCATGTACCCCCTGTCCCAGTAATGCTTCATACGAAATTTGAAAATAATTGGACAGGTAGTTATTAAGAAGAAGTTAACAATGTTCAATTGTTAATAAACGACGGACGACGACGGACGAAAACATTGCAATAGGTCACCTGAGGTGACCTAAATAATAATAGAGATAAAATTTCTTAAATATTCTACTTCCTAAAGGGCCAATATCTTATCCCAGTATTTTGTTTTTCAAAGATGTGTTCTTACAAAGTTCTTACAAAGTTTGAATTAAAAGCAACTGGAACACAACGTCGCTGTAAGAAATCAATGCTATTCGTTTGAAAACTATACGCACGTGACCTACTTTAAATTGGTCCTACAACAGATATTCTGTCTACGGTACTTCCCGTTACTTAAAACTTTTCACAAATGGAATGATGTTAAGAAAATTTAAATATCTTCGATAAATTGATGGTCAGTCATCTTTGATAAGACACTGACTAAACGAGGTGGACAACACCACTCTGTAAAGAAATGGTATCTATTCATGGTTCAAATTCTCTCCATTGTTTACATATGTTACAGTGCAATATCCTTGACCCAGGCGACTACATGTATATTCTAAAGACATGATTTTCCTTTTATGTCCCCCTTGTCCCAATAATGCTTCATACTAAATTTGAAAAGAAATGGTATCTATTCATGGTTCGAATTCCCTCCATTGTTTACATTTGTTACAGTGCAATATCCTTGACCCAGGCGCCTACATGTATATTCTAACGACATGATTTTCCTTTTAAAGAAAATAACATGTAAACGTGGCCCCACCTGGGTCCTTGGGGCCGTAGTTTTAACTTTGAATCGACACTACATGTGGTGGCTTTCAGTACTTTCATTATTTGCACCCTTGCGGTTCTTGGAGTTTTTTCTTCTATATATTAGTGGAAAGAAGTTTATTTTCGATAGTTATTATTTTACATGATTCATTGATGATTAGTTCATTGTTTGGGTTTCTCAATTCTTTCATCATTACTGAATACATTTTGATGATTTCTGTTGTCCCATCACAGACGACGTTTGCGTGAATATCGTTTAAACAAGGGTACCCTACGCCACTTCCTGATCCAGATCAGTAGCGTGTGTGCCCACCCCTGGATTCAGTGGCTGCTCTTACTCTCCTAAACATTGACCCATCAAGGTGTTTAATGTCCTTTGAGTAATAATATTTCACTCCTGAATAAGAGCCTGAGTTAGTTGAGCATCGTTACATGGGACGTTGACGCGCATCCTAGTACGTAACTCTCCTGCCCAAATACTCGATCGGGGACAGATCTTGACTGTATGGTGGAACAAGAACTGGGAGGTTGTTTTGAGGCAGAGTCACAACAAACCCTCGCGACATGGGGCTTCGCCATGTCCTGCTGCAACGTAAGGTTACGTTCAAGGATAACAGTATGGTTAAGGTGTCCCGAGTAAAGTTAAAACAAACATCATAAAATGCACCTCAGTGCACTTCACACTACATGACGTCACAATATAAAAGTACGTCACGACGTACGTCTAAAGTGGTATCGCGGGGAAAATGTCATAATATTCTCTCGATATTTGCTACGATTATCCAGTATTCAAGCTGTATATGTGTAAATCTATTTGTCAGATGATTTTTTTCCAGTTTCCTTTGATAATATGCAAGTTTTGTGTTTTATATATAGTGTGCACTAAAGTAATCTTTATAATTAATATGTATACGGTGTGACCGTTGGACCGAGCGAAGCATGTAATGGTCATTGGAGTGCCCCAAGTGGTAATCATAATTCCGTTAAGTATGGTAGATTATGATTCATTTAAAAATATATATATTAATGAAATTTTCCTTGCGCTAAAAACCCAGTAACATCTCAATATTAAAGGGGTTTATATGGGGACAACAGTTTTACAGGATCCGCCTATTCATTGAACGTGGGAAATAAAACACAAGGCGACGTAAACTGTGCATTGTGACGTCACATTTAGCCTCAACCTTTTTCAAAGCAAACAATTATAAACAACAATAATACATTCCGTATACAATCAAAAAGGCCGTTATAAAACTAAACAATTCAAAATGGTAAAAATGTAACCGTAATTTTATCGTATATTCTTATTTAAAGAAACTCATGAACTCGTTCATCTATTTAGTCGTATTACGGTTTTATATGTAATTATTTGCTAAAACCTGTTACAATGATAATTATACTATTCACTTTGAACAAACTGAGTGTTTAAATTACGAATTGCACGTCAGAGTCTTCTATTATTGGCATTCAAAATAAAACACGAATAACTGTTGAAGCAGGTAATGGAAAAAATAAATGGCGGCGCCCATATGGATCACGAAAATTTCAGTGAACGTATATAGAGATTGTCTCATTTTCTTCTGCTGATTTGGACTTTTTTCTTTTACATACGTGTTACCTTTAGAGGCTTGCTTCGCGGACGGGCCTTCGGCCCGTCCGAGCTTCGCTCGGTATTACATTGTGACCTTGAAGTCGCGCCGGATGTGCATAGTCATTTAGAATAAAGAAAGCCAATTGTGTGTATGTATCGACTGGGCACAAGTGAAAGATGATATTTCATTTTGATCAAGGCATATTCCTAAAGGTAACTAGTTGCAGATTGAGGATTTTGACACGGAAGGTAGGATTATTTTGGTCTCATTTAGATAAGATTTGACAGTGAATGTTGGAAATACCCAACATTTGAGTCGATATTATGCAAATTGTTATATATATATATATATATATATATATATATATATATATATGAGAGGATATTGTACCGGTCCGGGTCACTTTTCGAAGTTATCATGATCATATCAATGTAGACATATCACGCCCAAACGGCAAATTATTTTAGTGAAAGGTGAAGATAACGAACAGTGATCAATCTCATAACTCCTATAAGCCATACAAAATAGATAGTTGGGCAAACAGAGGTGGGATCAGGTGCCTAGGAGGAGCAAGGATCCCCTGTCGACCGGTCACACCCGCCGTTAGCCTTTCACCTGTGCCGAGGCGATAAACTGAAAGTCTAGCGGATAAAATTAGCTCTACATCACCTGTATGATGATGTATACTTCTAGGGATTTTCCTACGTGATATGATGTTTGTTTATATATTGACAACGGATTTATAGTAAAACTATGCGACGCTTGGAAGAATTTTACTTTAATTTTAATGTGCTGTTATTACTTGTTATTTTACCCCGTACACCTTAACCGCACTATAAAGAGGAAGGACGTGTGGTCTCAAGACCTGCTCCCGGCGAGTTACTGCTGTGCAAGGTTGCCATGGATAACCACGAAAGATGTGTTCACGCCTTGAGATATCCTTGCCCATACCATAACAGACCCCACCCCCCAATTCCGTTACGCAAAGATCAGAATAACGCTCACCACAACGTTGATACACACGTTGTCGTCCATCTGACCTGTAAAGCGTGAAGTAAGACTCGTCAGTGAACAAAACACGCACCTCCAATGGGCCAAACGAAACCGATTAGGTGCAAGTGCAAGCAACCACTGCATTTGACATTGGCGTCGCCTCTGCGTAAGTGGTGGACCAACATAGGGATGTCGTGGCCTTAGATGAAACTCCCGCAACCGATTCCTAGCCTTTCTTGGACACACTGACCGATCATGAGTACCGAGAACTTGGTGGGCCGTCGCTGTTTAAAATCGGTTATGGAAGTGTGCGAGACGTATGCGTCTATCTTGACGTCGCGACGTAACGCTTGGGCTTTTACTCCTGGGACGGTCACCTAATCTCCCTGCGGCTCTGAGACGCCCTGCTAAACGAGATATTGTTGTCTCATGTACACCATATTGCTGGGCTACATGACGTTGCGAATGCTCCTGTATTATCAGAGTAATGATCCTACTCTTATCGACTTCATTCAATCGCAGAATGTTGCTCTACATTCGCTTCGAAAAGAAATGCTGTGTAGCTGATCGGCACTGTTCCAATGTTCGATGTGAAATGATTTACCAACACATACATGTGTGATGCAGGTGTACCCCGGATGCACGCTTTCTTGAAAATTGAAAAATCTTCTGAAAGCAAACAGCGTAGAATGGGGTCACGGTCGGCTGAATTTTTTAACTGAAGAACATGTTACAGTGCACGGAGGTAGCTCAGTGTCTTCAAAGTATTCAATGTATAGCCACTATTTATCTAGTAAGTGATTGGTGGAATATTTGTATTAATGGTATCATTCTGAAGTATCATCAAATAAAAATAATCCACCATCGGAATTTTCAAAATCTGTTTACTGCTTGATTTATTTCACCTAGAATTTAACATTGGAAGTCTATGGGAAGAGCTTGTTTTAATAAAAAAAAAAAAAAAAAAATTTAAAAATCATATTCCATACAAATATCTTGGTAGAAAGTTACATAAACTCTCTCTTTCAAATAAAATTAATCATTTACCGATTAGATTTTTCTTATTTTTACAAAGGGCAGATAACTCTTAAAAAGTTTCGAGTGCAAAATGGTCAGCTTTTAATCATTTAACAGTCATGTGAATTTCACCTCCTTTGCCGTCATCGTTATTTAACAATAACCATTTATGTTGATTTAAATCCTTCAAAATTGTTCATTATCCTTTTGTTATACATTGAATACCTTAATCAAATTTCATCCACGTGTCTAAAATTTATATTACAAAAACCGAACTTGCGTTTCTTTTTTTTTTTCGCTAGAATATACGTATGTGTGTGTATCTTAATATGTAAAGATTTAAATCCCTTTTGTGACCCCATCCTGGTCCCCGATCGAGGTCATGGTTTGTACAAACTTGAAGTTACACTGCATGCCTTCTGGGGTATCCAGGATTGATTCGTATTTCCGCCGCGAGCAAACCCGTCGAGGAAACGTCCTTGAATATGCAAATTCCTGGACTAGAAACGAACAATCAGAAAGTTCAATTACAATTTTTAAATCTACACTGTTCAATTAATTTCATGCAAAGGGAAGCATGACGCCAAAACACAACTTAGAATAGTGTGCTAAATTTACACACAATTTGATTGTTTCTGTGTGGTTATATGTCCTACTCGAGAGGAACAAGAAACATTTTGACTATAGACCGGCGAGATGTTTTTCATTTTTTTCACATGTAGAAAAAAATTCACCAGCTTTGGGTAAAGTACCACAAATTGAAACCTTTGCATGGAACTTAATGCCGTAGCAGTGCGGTTTCTTTATCGTGTCAATACCCACCGTTACACGGAACCTCTGGTTTTGATATCTTATTCGAAAGCTCCATGACTTTCACTTTTAATACAGGGTGTTTGGCGAAGGTTTGGTTTTTAGATTTTATAATAGTTAACGTCTCTCAACAAAAATGTTCACTCCTATGGAGACGTCACCATTGTTGGTGAAGGGCTGCAAAATTTAGGCCTATGGTCGGCGCTTACGGCCTTCGAGCAGGATCGAGGGATCTTTATCGTGCCACGCCTACTGTGACACGGAACCTCGGCTTTTGAGGTCTCATCCGAAGGACCGCCCCATTTAGTCACCTCTTACGACAAGCAAGAGGTACTGAGAATATATTCTAACCCGGATCCACACGGGATTGTTTGGTGAAGGAACAGCATGTTAAACGTCTTAGATTTGACGCAACGCGGGGATCGAGAACCCAACCCAGGACCTTCCCGTTACTAAGCAAACGACGTAACCGCTATAAGCTAAATTGCGACCGATCCGCACATATCAAGCCATACATATTTGTTAATCTAAGTGAGCAGAAACCCATTATACGGAAACATAACACAAATTTTAGTTGGTTCAAATTCCATCGATATGTTGCTATGGCACCATCATGTGACCCATGTATTAATATCTAACTACGACTGTTTCTTAATCGGCGAGTTTATAAACTCAAGGCTTTAACGAACACATCTATCAAACAGTAATTTGAATTGCCCCCTGTGCGGGGTCCGTCAAAGGTCAATCGTTAAATAGAAGGTTTTTTTTACCCTAGCACATTTAAAATATACAACGGTGAGTTATAGCTACGCGATACAACAATATGGATTGTCCTACGTTGAAGCATTATTGCTGTTATCTGCTATTAATGAATAAATGCTACTGATTAGAAAATTACAACGACCAACGTAGGGAAATGAAGATTTTTTTCACCGCAAGATGGCGGACAAGGGACGTAACTTGCTAAGAAGAGTTGATACGTGTAATGTACCATCGTGGTTCTTAAGAAGGTCGATTTAAAAAATATTTGTTGTATATATATCTACTTTAAAACTTTTTGTGACCCTATCCTAGCCCTGAGGTTTATAGTTTGAATACATCTGCCCTGTAAAAGAAAGCGTATCCTATTTTGATGATTATCTCTCCTTACAAAGGGGCTTGCCATTTGATTTTTTAAAAGTCCTCTTCAACCAAGGATACTATTTCCCAGGTTTGTTAGAAATTGATCCAATGGTTCTGGAGTTGAAAAATGTAAAGAGTTGACGATGAAAAGGAAAGGATCTTTTTTTTATAATAAAATCCCCAACTCATTGGACACTTCGCTACTACATTGTGTACAAAAGAATGGTGACGACATGTCAAGAAATTGAATGTCGAAGAGAAAATCACAAAACAATATTGCATAATTACTTCAGGTAAAGCAGGAAAAATCACCACAAGGCTGAATAGGAAACAGAAAAATATGACATTGCATGTATATCGAAAAAGAAACAAAAATAGGGACGTCTAAAACAATATTGGTGTTGGAAATGAGTGTACTGCAGAAAGACAAGCGTGATCAATGACACAGGAGGGAGATTAAGAAGAAACTTACTTCGACAAATTAAAAGACAGACTGAACGAAAATTCTGAAACAGGTAAAGAGGTCAAGAATGCGCTAAAAGATCGACGTGTTAACTCTTGGCATATACAAGTCATATAAACATGCCATACATTATACCCTATTCCGAGGGCACACTATGGAGTTTCAAATACGTAAACATTACATACTATCTGGTTTTTGAGAACATCCACTTTTGCAGAATTGTCCTATGTATTCATATGTACAAGATTAAACCCGTATTGCGGTAAAGCTCTTGGTTGGGATACCATGATGTTAAATTACTTTTTCTTTATAAAAGGAAGCTTCCGTGAAATTTTGGCTTAAATAAATCATAGTGAATTCACTGTGGTTCTTGATAAGATTTGTTTCAAATATACCCATCTTGTTTTCACTATTTCTCAGCAAACTTGAACCCCTTTATCAAAGACTTAATTCTTATGGTATATTTGAATAAATCCAGTGATTCTTGAGAAGAGGTCAAGAATGTGAAAACACGTACATGTACAAACGACGGACAGGCTTAGATCAGCTGAGCTCACCTGAACTTCAGCTCATGTTAGGTACATGTACATATAACAATAGATTTTTTTTAGACAGCCTACGGTTATACTTTTGTACGAACAATCATTTATGATGTCGTCGGTATGAACACTTCAGGGAAAAAAGAAATGTAAATCCGTGTTGATTCAAAGCTGAAAGTGATAAAATCACTTACTGTTATACTGTTATTAGCCGAGTTGCAACGAAGTTGAACTCGGCTATTGGTTTGGTGATGCGGGCGGGCGAGTGGGCGGGCTGGCGGGAAGTTGGGCGTCAACAACTGGTTTCCGGATGATAACTCGAAAGGGTTACAATCTAATCAAATGAAACTTTGATATATTGTTGGGTACCAGGTAAGGAAGACCCCTATTGATTTTTGGAGAAAAAAAGTCAAAGGTCAAGGTCATAGTGACCGAAAATAGAATGAAAATTTCAGAAAAATTTGGTTTCCGGATGATAACTCCGAAAGATTAAATCCGAATCAAATGAAACTCTGATATATTGTTATGTACCAGGTAAGAAAGACCCCTATTGATTTTGGAGAAAAAAGGTCAAGGTCACAGTCACCGAAAATAGAATGAAAATTTCAGAAAAATTTGGTTTCCGGATGATAACTCCGATAGTTTAAATCCGAATCAAATGAAACTTTGAGATATTGTTGGATACCAGGTAAGAAAGACCCCTATTGATTTTGGAGAAAATAGGTCAAGGTCACAGTGACCGAATATAGAATTAAATTTCAGAAATATTTGGTTTCCGGATGATATCTCGTAAAGTTTCAATCTGAATCAAATGATACTTGGATATATTGTTGGATACCAGCAAAGCAAGGCCCCTATTGATTTTGGAGAACAAAGGTCAAAGTCACAGTGACCGAATATAGATTGAAAACTTCAGACAAATATGGTTTCTGGACAGTAACTCAAAAAGTTTAAAACTGAAATTAGTTCTTCACAATTTAAATACGCCACATCATTCTTGACTTTACAATGTATCCCATGCAACTCGGCTCATGCACCCCTGGGTGCATATTTTATTTTTCAAATGTGTGTAATTCATGGCTGTAGTGGAAGACTTTAGAAAGAGTGGTCAAGATTTTGGTGATCAACAAAATAAATACAAATTTGTGAAGTCAATGAGTCTATTCAGTCTCTTGACTGTAGTACATGTACTAGTATTTCAACGAACATGTATACCCAAACTATAAACCCCATCAAAGTTACAATATTAAGATGCATGAATACATTACAAAATTGGGAAGAACTATCTAACGAAGGTCATCTCGGCATGTGATAGAAATAGATCTATTGCCACGCCCTCCCCACTGCAGTTTAAAGAGTTTAATTTTGTATCAGCAAATCGTCTTCTGCTTTCGGTTTTATCTTGCAAAAGGTCGGACCCGTCCCGTGTAGAGCTAAATATAACAAATAGCTTAATGCAATTCCCAACTGGTATTCTAGAAATTACAACTCCCAATTTTGGTTAATTCAATTGGTACAGTATATGGCTAGTACAACCTAAATAGCAGGGTAATAAACAGGCATCCGTTCAAAAATTGTGTACGTCCATATCCAAAACATTACCAGATATTGTTTTAAGAATGTGTAAAATACCACAAATTATACTGTATCCATTTCTCTTATCTTAAGCATGCAGACAAAACTGTTTATTTCCAAGATATATTTGCTTTTAGAAATATTTGAAAATAGACATGCCTTAACAAAGTTTTTAAAAATACTTTCTGAAAATAAATTGCTATGGGTAAGAGCGTTCTCTCGCAGTGCAAAAGGAAACCCGCGGTTTGATAAATTAGTTGCAGTGTCATATCAGTTCTCAAACTAAGATGTTTCTTTTATGGTGACCTTAAAAACGAATGCATGATATTAATGTCCACATGTCAAAAAGTTTTCATTCTCATTCACTGCTATCGATACATATGAGTGGGTAAAACTATTGTACAGGATGTAGAATAAATAAAACTCAATCGTGTCTGTTCCGTTCCGGAATAATCGATATATAATCCGATTGTTGCTAAGTTTGCAAGGATGTTGGGGTGCGTCGAAACATTACAGGAGCCAGAAAATTTATGCAATGTATACATGTAACAAATTTTATGTGACAGACATGCAGACTAATAGACAGAAAATCGGTAACTGCATGTTTCATTCTGTATGCCTCGGGGGATTACCTTTATCTGGTATGCAATAATTGTTAGCGCAGCTTGATAGAAGGACGAGAAGCAAAGGCAAAAGTACCGATGGCAGTCAAAACTGACAGGAGAAAAAAAACTTTCACGAGAGGAGGCTAAACCCGAAAGAAAAGACACTTCATTCGCTATAAATTTAACTGTTTGAATAATATATATCGACAGTGCCGGCGATATTCGGTTTATGTAAATGCAGGCAACGTTTAAAGCGTGCAGATTTTAGCCATCTATAGTGCGAACAATGCGAATTGCTGAGCAATATGAAGAACCCCTGTCTATAAGAGGTAAACAATTCACTCGTTTAGATAAGAACTATATCACGTAACAAAAGCTAACACACTGGCAATATTAGGACGGATAGAGACCAGGTAATGGACTCATAAAGATATCGCAACGTCATTTCAACATCTCTCGTAATTAATACACAGTCAGAGTGGTGTATTAGAGTACGGGGTGCTTATCTTCAAGTTCTCGTCCGACGGTGAAATTGAGAGATTTACTGTATAGCGAAACATGTGGTCCAAATTTCAAGAAGACTGGCGAAATAAGTAATCAATTATGCAGCGTCATTGAAATGCAATGACAGTTAAAAATCTTGAGAAGATTCTACTGTTATTAAATTGATTTCATGAGTTGGGAATGTACATACTTCTAAATTTGGAATGTTTTAATTGCTTTTTGAGAAGTTAACACGACAAAAAGAGAGAAGTTATCCTGAAAGTTCCACACAGGAGATGCATACCGCGTGGCTGTAGATCTGATTTTGTATCGATTTAAATTAAACGCGACTCTCATGCAACTTAAAGCTTGAAATTGTCGTCGAGACCGGCTTATAAAAACAGGAATACACTATTACGGCTAATTAAGACGTAATTAATATCATTTCACGACTCGGCGCTCGAGCGGAAGGTAGGCTATAGTGTTTGTAAAGGATGTCGTATGTTCGTTTTACCCTTGAACAAATACACAATAAATCAATTCTCGACTGTGAAGACATCTAAAATCTGATTAAAGTTTTGACGATTTTGATCCGCCTCTCAGTGTAATATTTTTTTTGAAATGGCTTCAGTGATACTATGGATGCCCGAATTTAAGCTAGCGTTTAAACATTACTTTCATCTGCTATCATGAAAATATCTCACGACTGCCGTGGAAATCGCAACATGGATGAGTGATGTAGAAGATGGTTCTAGTTTGGCTGTTGTTTGCTTGTATGACGAGCCTCTCCTCCTCTTCCTCCTTGGACGCCGTACTAAACACGGGGTAGGTAATATTCTTTATTTTGATCCACTGTTATCTTTATCCTGCACATTCAGCAGATTGTCAGTCCAAAGTACATAATGAGAATTATATGAGTACTTTAGATGCACAAACTAACAGCACAGCTAGCCTCACATAGTAGATCAAATGCACTTTCAGTACTTAGGGTTGTAGTGAACATCATTTTTAAATGTCCATACATCGAACGAAGTATTATCAAAGTGGCAGAAATACATCATATATATATATATATATATATATATATATATATATATATATATATATATACGTATACATGCATGTCCGTACATGTATCAATCATGCATATGGTATTCCATACATGTCTGTAATATTTGTTTCGTTATCGTTTTGATTTAAATACGAGAAGCTGTTCCTCAAATTTACTTCTCCTCGATACTTTGGACTTTTATTTCTATAAAAAAAAATAATAATGTAATAAATATTTACTAGTCTTTTAAATGCAGATTTTACTACAGGCACTTAATTTCAAGTGCCTCGTTTCGATATAATCTTGTTCACGATTCTCAAGTATACAATTGCACGTAATAGATACATATGTATGTAGACTTGGTAAAGAGTATTTTCAAGAGGGAAGCAAGCCTTGTATTTGTCTAGCCGCCCACATTATTTGTAACAGAAATAATTTTTTTCCGTTGATTCTCGATGACAATTGAATGACACGTGCTTTAAAACGATGATTTTGGCATATTTATTGGGTCACAAAATCAGTTTATGTACGAAGATAAATGTATATATATAGTAGGTGAGAAAGCGAATAGTTTGACAAGATTTTATTTATTTTGTAACAATGTCTTGATTAAAACGGTAAAAGTACTGTGTCACAATAATACTAGAGTGTTTCAAAGAACATCAAATCGAAACACAGGCTTGCGCACAGATATCACTGGGCTGTGATGATTATAGAACGGGATTCATCAATTAATACAAACTCAGATTAGGGTAATATTAGAGGTGCAGTCGTTGCCTTACCAAACAGTTGTATTGTATTAGACTATAAAAGCATCTCTCTCTCTCTCTCTCTCTCTCTCTCTCTCTCTCTCTCTCATTTTCAGCCTGGCGAATTATTTCTCATGTATATCATGTCCCACTTTAAGTGGAAGGTTAGTAGGTAACAGTATATAAGAGTATCGATGGTCACAACGTTTTGTTTGGGGACCTCTTGGCATGGAAGGTTCGTCGGAGGAAAATGTGGGCAATAGTTAACTACGGGATCCATTTTTTTTCTAAACAAATCATCCTGGAAGTTTCTGAATTGATAAGGATTGTAATAACATATATTCTTATGACGAAAAAGTTTGTATTTTTATAGCCTTTCGCTAAATTAACATATACATTATTGAATAGAATGTAAGTTAGCTCTTAAGCAATGTTTTATACATTTAAAGAAGAAAAACTATGTTTAAAGAAAAAATCTACATGGAAAGAGGAAAAAGCTTGTCCACTGTGGCGTTGATATAAAAATCAGCCATAAGTTTCACGAAGTCATTTATAAAAGGACAAAAAACAAATTATGAGACATTTATTTAACAAATTTGAAACAATGAGTCGTGATTTTATTCTGCCCATGAGGTGCCCAGTACTGATGATTTACCGCGGCACTGACCCAAGTGCAACATATTTTCATCGGAGTGCGTGAACGTAGGCTTTCACCCCCAATTTCTACCATTCGGTGTTTTGCATTTTCACACGTTTTCGTGTAAAATCGTTTTACCTAAGGCTTCTCACAACTTATTTATAACAAAATTTAAATTATTTGATGTGAAAAATCACTGCATATTTCCTCTTCAAAGACAAGTTTGGGTTTTGTAAAGATGCAATGAAATCTTTGGGGGCATCGTTATTTCACTTGAATCACGGACCTTAACTGTACAAATAGAAAACACAATTGTTTGATAAGCCTTTGAACAATTATATTGTCCTCATCCAGACAAGAGCAAAGGGTTCAGACCGATTTAAATTTCGAGGTGTGAGGCAAGTAAAGCAAAGAATTATTTGCTTAGGAAAGACAACACACTCTAACAATATTTCACTTTCGAGTGTTAATTTTCGTCCCATAATTCAAGCGTTCTTTTAAAATTGACTTATCATTCACATATCTGTGTCATCTCGGCGTTTGGTAAACATTTGTATTCTGTCGTGTGAGAGAAGTGGGCATCTTTTGAACTGAAAGTTTGAAATATGGCACAAGGACCCTCTTTCTACTTCACGGGCGATTTTGGGTCCTCTCCGAGGATTCGTATTGATCTTAAACAAGTGCGATAGAAAAGCCAATTATCCGATGATTTTACAAAGAAAATTTCAGATTTATGAGTTCTCCAGTCGATTGATAAGCTTGTTGACTTTGTTGAATTTCGTAGGAAGAATATTTCAAATGTCAATAAGAATAATAGCAAATAATAAAACGGTGTCTATATGGAAATACGCGCTGGAAGAACAGTTGAGTGTGTCATCCATTAGAATCTTGAATTTGCAAGGAAATGACATTCCTGTATTATTTCACTGGTGGCGGAGTCAGTTTTAATGTGTTTGGAACTCCTGTGGTCAGGAAGGAGAAATGTACATATGTAGCCAATAAAGTATTTACTTTAGTAAATAAGAAATAGGACTAAGTTATTTTCTTATTTATCAAAATGATATGCTGTCCCATCGAAATTTTTTTCACAGCACCTCTTAATAAACAAAGTCTTAATCTCTGATTGTCTTAATCACTGATTGGAGAGAGAGAGAGAGAGAGAGAGAGAGAGAGAGAGAGAGTAAAATATACACATGCAAGGACGTTATCATTCTTGTGAGTAGAAATAAGCTGATTTAGAAAGTTTCGAAATGACGCTAAGTGTGGAATCATTGAAAAATCCAAATTACGTATGAGTACCAAACTCGTCAGATACCAGTTAAATTAAACTAATTTGAGCATGCCTCAATACACAAATGACTGTTGTTCCTACCCAACAAAAATTATGGTGGTTTCATTCTGAAATCATAATTACCGTCTTTAAGTTTATGAGTCACTTCGTAAAAAGATGAAACTGTAAAGAGGTTTGAGCAATATCGAGTCTGAATAGTTTTTCTTTCGCAAAGAATCCTTCATCCGCATGCAAGCAGGAAGAACTACGGACACTTTGATCAACTGCTATAATGTCATGATCCACTGAATTTTATTCTATTCTCAAATATTCTTTTAACTCTTGATAAATATTTGCCAGGTGAAATTGTATCTAATGTCGGAAAGGTTATCAATGGATGCTGTCATACAGATTTCAAACGAAAACAGTGATAAATTTAAAGACAAACAATCTAACAAAAAAAATTCAATTTAAAGATCGCATTTAGAGTATATTACCGATATATTTAATTCAAACAGTGTGTTGTATTTAAAATTAAGGGTTATCTGAATACACAAACTACCTTGAAATCCGTTATTTATCAGCCTTAGCGAAACACTTTCTTTGAGAAGTTCCTCCTATTAAGAGACTAAAAAGATTTTAAAAGTAAACGTTTGAGGAGTTTTGCTTTTCATCTTCAATTTAACAGCATAATACCCGTTTGATGCATTTAATTTCCTATGCAAACACACAATAAAATGAAACACGTATATTAATCTTGCCGGTTTACGCTTTTCCGACGCGGGTTCGTTAATTACTTGGTTTACCAATGACAATCTATAGCCAAATGTTTACGAGGGCAGAATTTCTCTCTTCCAAGATAGTTTTGTTCCTCCGCAAACCAAGAAGCAGCCTTTAACCAAAGGTTACGGGCTCCGCGGGGTCCGCCTTTCTGGGTCCTTACAGCGTTTAGCAACATAGTTCTTCAGCTACACATTCGAAGCATTCCACACTATGATAAATTGTATTAAATCGATTTTCTAAGGACCGCGTTTTTAAGAAGAGGCACTGAAAACTTTCTTGTCTACCAGACAACAACGAAAAATGTCATCCTCTCCAAGTTTGATAAGGCTTTCAACAGTTGCTTCACGTCACCGTTAAACGAAGCATCTTTACGACCTGAAACCAAATACAACTAGTAGATAACTGAGGGGACGAGAAGTATGAACCAATAGAATAGATAAATATATGTACAAAAGGACACAGATAAGAATTTTAATTATCGAAATACTTTTCAGAAAACTCTTCCACGTGCCCGTATTTCATGATTGTGTACTAACATTAGTGATAGGTTCTTGTTTATGATTTAACAACGATCGTGTATCATTTCGCTTAAGATTCCGTTGCAGGAACACAATGGCTGATAACCTTAGGAATATGATTTTTTTGAACCCAGGTTACTGTTATTCTTTAAGAATTAAGGGAGGGGTACTTTCATTCATTTTTAGGCTTGTTTTCTTAAGAAAGAACGACTTTATGAAATTAGGAATTATATAAACTACCCTTCTTCACTAAAAGGGAGTATTCATACTTATTATCTTCTTGTCCAGTGCGTGCTCACAGTAACACATATTTAACAGTAACACGTGTAGTATTTATTTCATTGTGTACTATAAAACCATTACCATAGCATTACAATGTTCAACTACTTACATACATCAGGTGAATGACAACAGAAGTTCATTGGGTTCGATTCAAACACTTGCTGTGTATTTCATTGTATATTTCTTCTGTCTTTTACGCATTTTCATGTACATTATTTATTCATAACATATACCAAAGCCCACCCAAAAATCACCGAAATGCACCTCTTCAAAAACTGAATGAATGTAACAACTGGCATCCGCTCCTTTTAAGTTACATTCATTCGTTACGCAAGAATGTCGTATCCTTCTCATCTATGTATACTATGCATATTAATGGTGTTAATAGATAAATCATAACAATTTGACACTCCATAAATCCAGCGATCCCAGATAGCTCCTCGTTCAATTAGACCTGTCCCCCATCATCCGATGGTACATATCTCCGGTGGGAATGATGTATCGTCACCAAAACTATGCGCAATTCATTACCTTATGATTGAAACGCACTCGATTGATACCTCATAAAACAATCCCATTTTTATAACATCGCTTGCCATTTAACTTTCCGTCCAATTTTTATCGCCAATTTAATTGAAACTCAATTACTCACTGTTTAAACTCCCTGGTACTGTAAAAAAAAAAAAAAAAAAGAGTTGGAGGAAAGGTATGACGTTTAGAAATCTTGCAGGATCACACCTGTGAGGATGATGGAAGGCAAGTACCTTTTAAACTTTATGGCGTTTTGCAACGCACCGTTAATCAATACATTAGTTTGATCAATGCATGAAATATTATCAAAACAAAGGGTTACGAAAGGGAAAGTAACAGTTAACTAGAACAAAGTATGACCGTGTGTGTATTGATCCGTATTGCAGTCACTGGATACGAGTTCAATCAAATCTTTCAGAGTTCTAATTATAACATCATGGCTATTTCTATTTAGATACCTCTACAATGTAAGAATTTATTTGGTCCATAATTATCGAAAACATTCCTCATATTCGACGACATTAAATATTGCAGTCTTTAATGTTATTTTTGTACATGTTGTAATTTAGCCTACAAACAGTTAGTAATAATTGTCAAATTTCCACCTCGTACTTCTGGAAATAGCGAAATATCTCATTCTGCACATCATTAATGGACGAAATTCTATATTTTGATTTCTTGAAGTTTTATTGGGCATGCCATTGATTAGAAGAAAATCCTCTCCATAAACTATGATGTAATCAGAACATCTGACAATGGTTATTACACCGTTATGCCCAATATTTAAATGGAAAGTTGTGTCATAGTAATAAATACCGGAAATAGCTGCGTGATGGTATCCTGATTTTACTGCAGGTTTTCTACATCCTGTCCAAACGCTTTGTCTTGGTTGGCTCAGATTCAGCAGCCGATTCACCGAATTTAACCATGCTATCTCAGACGCGAGGGTGTGAGAGTTAATGCAGCAGGTTAATCGAATTCATGCGAGAGATAATCATCGAGCTTTCATTGTCTAGACTTGTAAAATGTCGACTTTAGAGCGAATTAACGTCAAATAAAACATGTAACATATTAAAATTAATGTATTTGTATTAAGATAGCTATCGAATTAGAGCGAATATTGGTATGATCACCAGGCTTTTGATGGGGTTGGGGTGGGGGCCATTAGAAACTTAATTGCCAAGAATACCCCTATTCCATTTCATTTACAGTGATCTCAGCATAATCCGACATGATCTTGAAGATAAATTTTGTGTCTGATTAGACAGGATTTCAGACTGCACAGGGTAAAGAAAATGGAGGGAAAAAGAATTGGGAATGGATCCGGAAATATGGCCCGAATTGACAATGTTTATAACGGTATTTATCGGTATCGGGTCACCCAGGTTTAAATTTATGAACGTGTAATGTACGTATATTTTCAAATTGTACACTTTTCCATACATAAATTGCATTGGCAATCTTATTCCCTATATCATCCTGATCCATAGTGTGGTTTCAAAGCTTCATTAGCGTATATTGACATAATATGGTACGAGTTATATTTTGCACTTCTCTGCCTTTCCTGACTAATCATGTGTACATTTTACTGATTGATGAATGAAATGCCGCAAATTTCTTTAACAAAATCATATTGAAATTCCTTGAACAGTAACACATTTCGTTATAGACACAATTCGTAAATTTTGACGAATTGTGTCTCAAACATTTGATTGATAGAAAAATTAGATATAAGTGCTTTCTATAAAGCACCTGTGTTCTCTGCATTTTTAAAATAATATCATTGGTACAATTAAAATATTCCACACTACTAAAAATGCCTGAAACTAATATTTTTGTATAGGTAAAAACTAAAAACACGACCTCAAAATCATTCTTTTAAAGATGTGATTTGAATGTACTTTGCCGAACTTTCATCTTACGCAATTTCATAATTTTTTTAATTTACATGCAGGCATACAAACTATCTCAATAGTCTAGTTTGTAAATTGGAATATAGAGTATTAAAAACAAATTAGATATTCCTCTGAACATGCCTTTTCCCGGATAATTTAAATCCCAAGGTTTTTACAACAACGAAGACTTTCTATTGATTTAAATTTAGATTTGGAGCGTTCAGATGAAGAAGAAAAAATCCACTCAATATCAAGAAAAATCTTTCTAAAATGATACTACCGGGGTACCTTTGATACCTTTTTTGTCGCCGTCAGAATTCTTTGGTTTTCATGTTTGTTATCGATTGGTTCAATTAGTATCACATGTATACATATCTCCGGGCCATAAAACCTTAATTCTTTAATAGATATATATCTTGTATCAAATGAAAAACTATACCCTTGTGTAGGAGAAATCTGCCCTGTCCCTGACCGCAAAATTCAACTCGAGAAGCACGAGTTTCCTAATCCCACACTTTGTTAATACCCATGATGCCCCTCATCACCCATAATGCCCCTCATCACCCATACATCCGCAAATTGAAAATCCTTTTATTCAGTCTCATGAACTGTTTTACAGAGTAAAGACAATTACAAACTAGTATGAATATATATGTATCCATTATAAGTACACACGTGAGACAAATGTACACACGCATATACATGTATGATTTAATCACGAGAATTTGCTCAATAATTATTTCAAGGAAAAACTACAGCTTACAGGATAAGGGTCTTATGCGGCCCCCATTTTAAGAAGTCAACATGGACAATATTGATCACTGTTAATTATGCTTGCCTTAAGATGAGTATCACAGTTTCATCATTTCTTCCTTAACGATGCATGTAGACATTTCAAAAGTTGTTGAAATGTTTTAACAATACATGCAATAATATTTATGCATAAGTGTCATTACATTGAAATGAAATTCATACGAATCTTGAATTTCATCCCGATTGCGTAAAATATATTTCTGTGTTCTCTATCTTTATCAAATCATCTTCCCTTTCCTACTGGTAGTCAGATACTAAGCTTTAATAATTAACCTTCGATATCTCTTAAATATCATCTTAGCCCTTCTAAGATTTTGCCTATCATACCAAGGTTTCTTAGAATTACGCCTCTTTCTTTTCTAACAACAATGTCTCTTAAGCGCTGTTTGGAAACTATGATTAATTTAAAAAATAATAAAGTAAACACTAGCGTTGACAGAAATGTTCTTGTATGAGTTTGAAAAAAAAAAAAATTTGAAAAAGTAGTTTTTCGTAGTATTGCCCTTGAGATCGAAAATCGGTTTCTTTGTATGTATCCAAATTTAGCCTTAGGTATACATGTACCTAAACATTTTTGTCTAGTTTCATTTCAATGCAAAGAAACTGCGTTCACAAATTTTTGACAGAGAGACAAACAAATACATGTAGTGTACATGTATATTCTCTAGAAAAGGACGAAGCTAATGAGCATTGCAGGGCTCCTCTATCCAAGCTGTGAAATTCATGGACCTTGGTCAGGGGTTTAGGCTTTCGGGCAGGTCTATACAAATCATATAGTAAAAATTATTAAATATTTTTAAATCATCTACCAACTGAAAATAGGTGCATACATAATTATGAAGAACCTGGAGGATCTACCGAAATTGTGAAACACATTAGTGTCCCATGACCGTGGGTTCGGACCCCAGAGTGAGGCTATATCTTCCATTTATTGAAAATGAATTCTACCACGGTTATTGCAAAGATCAAAGGAATGTCGTAGTCATTATTCTGCGATGTACCTTCATACGTAATAATTGATTATGAGAAAATTTATACCCATCTCACTTGCACTGTGTATTTTCCTATTGCAACAATAAAGTCGATTGATAACTGATAATTCAGTTTTATAATCATAAAAATCAATCAACATTATATTATGTTGTAAAACAAATTCATAAATGAATGGAGAGCATTAATTGTCATTCATTATAAATCAATCGTCTGTATTCTGAGATCGATACACACGTATATACAATATGAACATTTTGCACAAACAATTTTCTTGGACTATGTATTCAAGCAGTTGATATAATCTGTCAACATCAAACAAAATACTTGAAATGTGTTTTTTAAATATTTCTAGAATAGCCCTACCATCTCACCTTTTTCGTCAGCAAAACACATGTAGGTTCGTTGCGGAAACTACCATGACGTCACAATGACCTAATTCGTAGCTATAAAGGAAAACGAACGACTGTGTATTTCTGAGCTGTAGGCTTAGTAGAATATAGAAATAAAGGTCTTGTTTTCGTGTGTGTTGCAGGATAACCTCCGTGGTCTCTAAATTTGTTTGAAATATAAACCAACTTTCCTCGACCTCGGAGGTTATCTTGCAACATACACGAAAACGCGATCATACGATGGAAGTTAATAGTTTTGTCCTAATCTTTAATTTATAAGATGTACAGTTAATTGTTCCAGATACTGATTTTGGAAAATGCAGGAATAAACGATGTGAACATCGATTTCTGATTTTCAGGCGCGAAACTGAACGTTTCTTGATTGTCGTTCACATGTCATACATGTGCAGTGTTGTGTCATAACGTCCCAACTTATAACAATCGACAACTTCCTTAACTTCACTGCCCTATTAAAAGAAACAAGTTACTAGTATAAGTCTGGTCGAGGAACACCGTATGTATAGCATAGGAAAAACAAACTAATGCAGGTATTGGTTCAAAATAAAAAATAATCTGAACTGAAGTTGGATTGAGATAAACCCTTCTCTCAAATAGTTGTTGAACGATTGTAAAATTAAGCCAAAAGAATGACAGAGAAATTACTTGTTTATCTGTTTTCATTTCAGTAAAACCAAAATCACGTAAAAAATCGTATTCCATAATCCATGAAATAAATTTTCAAGAGAAAAACCACTGTTATATGTCCTTGGGTGTTCGATATGATTACACATGACCTTCAAGTTTAATTACCCAAACGACTCTTCATACTTGAATCAGCTTGTCTCTGGAATCCTGAGCCTGGAGATAGACTTTACTATGTGCATTATGAAGACCATTTGGTCTAGGAGATCCCCTATACGGAACGGCTTGTCGGGGTGTCTGAAATTCTTGCAGTACTATGATTTATTGTTATTGATTTCAGTGAAAACTGTATTGGAAAAACCAATACACCCATGCATGTAGTATGACTCATTTAGTTTATAGATTGTCATCAAAAATTAAAAAAAAAAAAAAAAAAAAAAAAACAATGGAAATGTTTGAGTGCTCCTGAAAATTCAATTTGGATATGAATCACATAGTAACAGGTGCAGGTAACCCACATCGTGTCCACTCTGCATCTGACTCGGTTTACGTTAATGCGTTTCGCGATCGAAGCGGGTGGTGTACCGCAGATCTCGAGTTCAAATCCGCCAGTCTTTTGTTCATATGTGTTGAAATAATTTTTTTGAAAGTTATGTTTTTATCCAAATTTGCATACATGTATTTTCTGTCTTGTTTGGCATATGTAGTTATTATATATCATCATATCTTTTATGATTAAATCAATTCGTACTGATTTGAGAAACTATTTTAGGGTGTAGTGAGCCACCTTTTAAGCTATTGTGAAATTATACAAAACAACAATTTTAATACACATTTCTTAGCAAATATTAGAAGTCATTGACTTACTTCCTCCAGCATCTAATACACGAAATAAATGTTTGAAAATGCCATTTATAAAAGAAATTACAAACCCGGACATAATTACAGTATTTCGAGGTCAGTAATAACTAGAGACAATGCTAAAAATAGGAGAAACATCACACGAATATTACACAATCCAATGCCAATAAAACATATCTACATGTATCTATTTATCTATACGTATAAAGCTACATGTGTTTATATATCTATAGGTGTAAAGCTACATGTATCTATTTGTCTATACGTATAAAGCTACATGTGTTTATCTATATATATAGGTGTAAAGCTACATGTATTTATATATCTATAGATATAAAGCTACATGTATTCAAATATATACATATATAAAGCGTTCCGTTCTCGATGATAACCGTTCTGTTCTCGCCGAGAACCGTTCCTTCCCAAACCGTTCAGTGTTCGTTCCTCGTTCCACTAATGTACTACATGTAGTACGCTTCAGGGTCTGTATCTATTTATCTTACCACATACACTGTGTATCCACACGACAACCAGGCCTGTCATAAAAAGAAAAGGTGGGCAAAAGAAAAATTACTCTTATGAACTAAGGTTATGTACATCATACTATCAAGAATATGATGTAGCTCCAGTTTAAGATTTAATATCCCCCAAATCCCGGAAACTGTAAAATGGGATTTAGTTCCAGCTTATTTTACCAACATACTAGCTGTTCAAGAGATTGAATAGTTGCATTTCGTATCGCAGCCATGACAACGACACGGCGTTAATAAGTCACAAAATACTTGTCACATTGAAAAATGAAATTGTATACATATGTACCTCTGTTAACAGTGGCGTAGCTTCCATTTAGGCAACCGAGGCAGCTGCCTCGGTAAAAAAAAAAAAACCCCACCTTTTACGTTGTTAAAATGTCGATAGCTTCGGTAATATTCGAACCCAAGCTACGCCTATGGTTAATATGCCCCTGTTGAGATTTGGACATCCATTCGTATTCAAAAAATTAAAAATCCTATACTTTTTACCACTGCTAAATAAAGTCTAATGATTCTGAGAATACAATTATCAGAATTTATTACATGAACAAATAATTCCCGGATGATAATGGGTGTACATGTACATTGTTATTTTATTTGTTGTTCCTTTATTTCAATTTTTTCTACCGCCGCGGTGGCTGAGAGGTTAGAGCGTTCGCCCCGCATGCGGTAGGCCGGGATTTGAATCCCGGCCGCGACACACCCAAATCGTTACAAACGCTCGGCATCAGGTGTGAATGTCACGGGTCCTCGGAGATATAAACGGATGTCCCGTGTCATAGTAGGTGTGGCACGCTAAAGAACCCTCACTGCTCAATGGCTGTAAGCGCCGAGCATAGGCCTAAATTTGAAGCCCTTCACAGGTCTTGGTGACATCTCCATATGAGTGAAAAATTCTCGAGCGAGACGTTAAGCAAGACACAATCAATCAATCAATAAATTTTCTATTATTCATCTCCCTCTGTCTACATACACTTTGGGGTGAGCAAAGTTAATGCACGACTTGGAAAAATATACGTTGGGAAACATAAACGAACAAAGGTAGTGATCAAGACTGGTACTGATTTCAAATGAACAAAGGCCATTATTTCTTTTCATGCCATTTTTGAAAGATCTGAACATTGAATAATTGATGGTTTCTTGATTATCATGTCGATTTGTCTATATGGTATAATGCATGGAACTAAACCATACATATACATGTATGTAAGTAAAAGACACCTTAAGCTTGTTGTTCAAGTGACCCCCCCCCCCCTGTTTGGTTTC
Organism: Ostrea edulis; assembly: GCF_947568905.1. Classification (NCBI taxonomy): domain Eukaryota; kingdom Metazoa; phylum Mollusca; class Bivalvia; order Ostreida; family Ostreidae; genus Ostrea; species Ostrea edulis. The sequence continues at coordinate 46,365,363 of NC_079170.1, forward strand.
TTGAAACTTCGAAGAGTCTGTATCTTTATTTGGCTTCAAATTCTGCTGTGTGTAAAGAAGTATCACAGGTTTGTTACTGTATGACCTGCGTGTCGGCGAATTAACAAGACGTCACAGAATGATCGAAACATTTAACTCGATGTAACTTGGAATATCTTTAACACTGTACATGTATATATTTTGACCACATCATCTTCAATGACTGCTCAAATGTAGTATGCAAGTTCCCATATAATCACAATAATCATCATAAGTCTAGTAACTTCATCAATGGAAATACAAATGATAGGAGCAAAGAACGCGCCATTTTTATTTCATTTCAACCTTACATGCAGAAAATCATATTCCATTGCGGAAGTGACCTTTCACTGCTTTGTATGTGTCGGTACTTTGGTAAAAAATAAATCATGATATCTAGACGATATAAGGAGATTCTGATTACCGGATGTACGAAGCATTCATTGCAAAACAAACAAATTGAAACCGTGACATCTAAAATGAACCCCGAGGACACATTTTGAATCAGTATTACTGAACTGTGCATGATGCATCGTGGTCCATTTCTGTTCAAAAGCGATAAAATGACGAAAGCCTTCGTTGGTCCTGCGTCTCAAATGAAACTTGACTTTTCAATTACAAAAAGGACATCACATTAAAGTATTGTTCTAGGCTAAAATATTTTTGTAACATCGTGAAATGGGTTTCTATAAAATTATGATGGTGTAAATACCTACTGTAATTATCCTTTGTATGAAATCAAACGGCGAATTATGATACAGACAACACGTAGTCACCCGCGATTGCCAGAATGGTTCTTGTGTTAATGACGTCATAAAATGGAAAGCAAAATTTCCCTGAAAATGCACTTTTGTTGCTTTCCTTTTACATACACCCACGTTTGTCAGAGTGGCTTGATTTTTTTTTAGTCCATTTTTCACACCTTTGCAATAAGTCCCTATCATATGTTATACTTACAAAACAATTTCCTTTTTAAAACTTAAAAACAATGTAGTTTATTTCTTAAATTTGCAGTCTTCTTTCTTTTCTGTCAGAATTTCCCACCGTTAAGATAGACGTGTCATATTTATCAAGATTCATGGGCACATTGTAATTTGTAAAGATATCGAAGTCAAATACTTTGGAAATGTAAATATATGAAGATGTTCGTCCGCATTTCATGAATACGAAAACAACAGTTGACTGAGTTGATTACAATACTGTAGCTACATGTATTTATATTTAATTAATGAAAATAATACCGAATAGAACGGTTATTCTACATGCTTTAACACACAAATAATTTTTCAAATCTTTTCTCTAAACATCAATGAGGGGCATGTCAGACATGTTTTTTCTACTTGAAAGGACATACATTTTTACTTAATGAGAATAAAAATTGTGTAGTTTTATTTTAATCATCTATTGATGTTTGATGAAAAGTTTTCAAATATTATTTCCCTCTTCGCGTATCTACGGTCAAATATTGTTTTAATTTTGGGAACTTTGGCAAATCTATCAAAATCAGATTTGAACCATTTAGTTTGTGTATTTTGCATTCTATGCAGCATACTGACAACACAGAACGAGTTGAGCGTTCGCTTCGTAACCGGGAGGTAGTGAGTTCTAGGCCCGCTTGTGCTATGGCGGTCTAAGACTTTAAACTAGGTAGTGGTTGCTCCTTCGCCAAACGCTCAGCATCTGAAAGGGAAAATCGCGGTCTTTCGGATATGACCTTAAAAACTTAGCTCGCGGCAGGCTTTCACACGTTAAAGAACCCTCACTACTACGACCCTGGGCGCTAAGCATAAGTCTAAATTTGTGGCACTTCACCTACAGCTGGTGGCGTCTCAATGTGAGTGAAATAGTCTCGGCGGGAAATGATCAATCAGAACGAGTTGAAAATCGGTTTTTATGTGGATTCGTAATATAGTGCCAAAAACCCAGAATGTTTGCAAAGGTTTGCTTTGTCCCAACAGAAGTTTGACCTACACTCCACTAAATTGAAATAAAAGTTTATAACATATCATGACGAGGATAAAAACTTGACCTTGACATGTCTTCAAATTTCATCTGACATGTATTAAGCCAAGGACGCTTTTATAATGTTATTACATATTGCTTAATCGTTATAAGTTGCGTTTATTTGACGCAAAATGTTGCATTTTTTTAATCCACCGACAGACCCCGGACAAAGTGATCCCAATGAGTCGACCATTATCTGCAGGTGACGGACATCGCGGCAAAAGCGAAGAATATTTATAACTGAAATATCACTGATACCATGCATATTGGTATATAATATATATGTTAGTATTAAAAATGAATGTAAATGTTTGAAAGACTTTGTAAACATTGAAAAAGGTTGTGCATTTATCACTTCATAATTTTTCGGTATCATATGTTTAGACGAATGAACTTTCCATAAGCAACGAGAGCCGAACCCCTGTAATAATCAATTAGAAAATAGAAACACAACTATAAAAAAAAAAAAAACATTATGAAACGGTAGAACATTTCACTGGGTGCAGTGTTAATCCATCGTACCCTAACCTATATTTGCGTTGAATTTTAAAAAAAAATATATTTCTTCAAAGATGCAAAGGAATTTGGAAATCGTGTCATTAGAAAATCTACAGCAATTCTGATTCCATATCGAGTCTCTTTTTAAACTGCCGAATCCACAAACGTTACTGGAGGCATCAAATTAAAATTCAACGCCAACATTTTTACCTCTTGGATATCATTTGCAATGCTATGATGTATGCCCCATTCACAGTCCAATCTCCCATACATCAATAGTCCCGACACACTTGATTTATTAATTGATCAACCAAGACCAACAGTGTTGATTTCACTCTATATTCTAGACATTTTATCAATGTGGTTTTATCAAACGTGAAAAATTTATGAGCTTCAATCCTGTAACTGAATTGAAAATATTCTTTGAGGATAAAATTTATAAAGAATTTCACAGGTCCAAAATTCGAGCTGGAAAGCGTACAAGTCAATCACTTGTCTCTTTCGCCTTTTATCGTTAACCAGTGAAAAATAAAATGCGTTTTAAATTGATTTTCATCAATTCACCAAAAATTGAATTTCCTACATTTGATTATGAATTTTTAAGTGGGACATATTACAAACATACTATGAATGAAACATGCTGGTTTTTAAGGTTTCGCTTTGATGTTCATCACGGATACAAGCTTTTGGTGGCAAAAAGAACGTTTGTCCCTACACATGTCGTGGGTAAACCAAAAATAGATATTGACAAGATAAACCAAGTCATTGATTTTTTGATTTATTTTTTTTTTTTTTTTTTTTTTTAAATCGTGTAAAACTCGGTTTTACCCGGTACAGAATCTGCTATTTAAATTGATATAAAAAGAGAAAATTAATGTTTATCAGTACTCGATTTTATCGCATATAATTTCAAAAGTCTCGATTCACAGGGGGTAAATAGACAATAGAGACAGGCCGTCCGGTATGCTTTGATTTGTCTCTTTTTGCCGCAATACAAGGTCAATATTCATAATTCAATGTTTGCTTTGCTTTAAATGGACTCATTAGAATGGCATTCAAGCTGATCTGATTTAATCGTGGATATCTGTTGAATTTGTTCTCGCCTCTTTCTTTCTATTAGCAAATAGCACGGATCCTGTGGAATTTCCTTATCATCTAAAGACAAAAGAATAAAAACTGTACAGGCGGAGCACCATTTCCCCCTGTTCCGCACCCGGACGTCGGAAATGCAAGGCATTTCAGTCTAGTACATTCGCTTTGAAACAACAGGTTCCTATCAAACAAACAGATTAATTAAGTCTCGAATCTACCTTTAATATGAAAATAAACATCATTATTTGTCCACAAATGACATCTACCACCAGATAACGCTCGTAGCGGACTTGTCAATTCGAGGTTTCATCTTGAAATGTGTGAAAGATACCTGGATACACGCAAATTTGTGAAGGGGTTGTCGGTGCCTCTAACGCAATCCCTTCAGACAGTGATGATGGTTTTAAAATACTCCTTGTGCTGATAAAGTAAATTGAACAAAGTAAATCATAAACAAATAGATTATCCTGCCAGGGTCTCCAAAACGGTTGTTAATATGGTAGATTATTAAGGAAAAGCCTTTATTTTGTTAATATATAGAGTAAGTCATATTGCCTCATAAGGAGATGGGTACTCACGTGTAATCTACATGTAACTGCATGGCATTTTCAGCAAGAATCACAACGTTAGATAAAACTCGTCGATTACAAAGCTACCAAATAGTCGTCGAATTCTGTAGTAAGAAAGTTGCATGATATGCCAAGCTTGTGTACATTTTAAATGGTACTAATTTTTTTTTTTATATCCCTTTGCTTCGTTTGAACGTATTGTATTGTGATACAATTACAACGGGATAGAACAAAGGCTCTAAAAATATAAACCGTCACCTCCAATACATTCATGTGCATGGCAATAACATGAATACATGTATTTCATAACACGCATTGTGGCGTTAAGATCAATTTGTATATGTACAGTATCTCCGACTTTCAATATCAAGCATCATTTAGCTATGATTTTATATATTGACGGCAGATCGATGTATAATTTTAGATCCGAGATTAAATCGACCACTTTGTTTAATAGATGTGTGAGTAACAGAAAAGATATTCATTTGTCTCGTTATTTAGAGAAGGCAAGGCCCCACAGTATAAAGTACGTGGGTGTTCACAAAATGAAGTTTGTAAATTCTGAATATCGTATTGAATAATTTTCCTTTTATTTAGAAAGTCGCATAATATACAACAAAATATATGTATAGAACAATTTTTAATATTTACCTTCTTTTTTAAGTCAGGTAGATACATTTTCACCAAAGAAAATATCGTGTATTTCTCTTGACTGCCCACGGTATATCTGTTAGATACCATTCCCGGCATCATTCTCTTTCTCAATCTCTTGCGCTTTACATTGTAATATATATTACAAAGTCTACATTTTAAAAATTATTATTTCACTCAACATTCCTCTCAGATTTACTTCATTTATTCCAAATACGGATATAATCATAGCTGTCATTTACGTAAAAAATAATATATATCATTATGAATATCATATGAATATTATATGTACGATAGCTTGAACAGTGTCGTAAGATCGGGTTTAATAGGTTGGTTTTTTTTTGGTTTTTTTTTTTTTTTTTTTTACTGTGCATCATCTCTCCCCAGTTTCTTTACTACTTTTTCTTTTAATTCGCATTATCGCTCCCCGGTTTTTTTTTTTTTTAAGTTTTATTTTTTAATTCGCATCATCACTCCCCCGGTTCGTTTTTTAATTCGCATCATCACTCTTCGATTTCTTTACTACGTTTTCTCTTAATTTGCATCATCACTCCCCTTGTTTGTTTTTTACTACTTTTTAAATTCGCATTATCAGTCCCTAGTTTCTTTACTGCGGTTGTTTTTTGTTATGTTTTTTTTTTAATTCGCATCATCACTCCCCCGTTTCTTTACTACAATTTTACCGCGACAGGTCATTAGCAAGACTTCACACTTTTAACAAATCATTTCCGTCGAATGTTATTTATTTTTACCAGAAATTGGCAGTTGATTACCGCAAATATGTTGTCCTCTTCGCTGAGGTCATGCAATCGTACTATATATATATAGGTATATTCCTAACGGACAACACATGCGGTCAAAACAAGTCACAGGCGGATCATTAAATTGTCTATTGACAGTATTTTATACCTGAAATATAGTCGAATGTTTTTAAATTCCATACCTCGATCTAAGGAGGTATAATTAGGTTCATCAAAGTAGCCAGGACTTGGATTATTCGATCGCAATGTCAGTTTTGAATTGATTCGGGCAAGGTTAGCCGATTATTGTGACATTTCGATAACAATATACCTATATCAACAAAAACAAGCCAAGATTCAATTATCTGAAAAGAATTTTCGAAGCGTGTTCAGTAAGATAATGAAATCAAACCTCGTCATGTCCTCAAGCACAAAGTGTTCATGTGACACGAGATTATCCTTTATGAATTAAAGGCATGCGAGAAAAAGAGAAATATTCTTCACATTTTTTTTCCTGTTCAAATTTTATATTTTCTATTTATGGACAAGTCACCAAAATCTGATTCTCCAATCGGCTAAATGAAGTGTGCTTTAAAATATTTCAGTCTTTTTCATCAATATTGCGTCTTTTGCGCCCTTTACTGTCGCGCTTGAATACACCTCTACGAAGGTGACGACTCTTTGATCTGCGGTTGTGCAGTGGAAAGATGAGCCCATCGTGTCTTGATAGTGTTCCAGGAGGCGTGGCTTTTGGTGTAATAGTCTATTCTCCCAATGGTGTCTCATGTGATCACGAGTCCTGTCAACAAACTAGAGACCAATCGAATACCGGAACGGTCTCCATTCTTATATTACAAATTACTGATGAACATTTCGACTCCTATTTTGTTTTCTTTTGCTTATCATCCTCTCAAATTTTAATGTCCGCAGAAGGATCATAAAAAAAATGTCTCTTGAAGAAATGGTGTAGTAAATTCTGCACAAGAGAAAACACAATATCGCAGCACGCATGTGAGAAGACCGCGGTGGTTGATCTATAACACAAAATCATGTCTTGGATTAATTTTGAAAAAAGTAACTTTGTGATTGTGAAAGGAACTTGTATTTAAGCCAAGATGTATGCACATAATGGGAGTTAGCAGCTACACTAAGTTTTCAGTGGGACTCCTCTATTTGACGTTCTGTGTATACGGCGAATTTTTGTGAGTAATTCGACCACATGATAAATCCTATTGACTATAATAATGGCTATGTGTCTGTAGTTTATCTGTCTAACCATTGTGCAGACATTGCCAATAGTTAAGAGAAGCGATAATCGAATCGCATTGATGAACATTACCGTTTGACTAAATCATTGATAAAATATGAATGAAATTTTCTGGCATTTTACGTGGACAATTGGATTAAAATTCTTTACATATCACAGCTTGAAATAATCGTGTGTGTGATAACCTGCAATTACCCAGATTACATTTTAAAGAATAAACTATCTATATAGTGAAACAGTTACTGTGTTCTAACTAGGGTATAGAATATTATTTTGGCCCTGAAAGGTAATATGTAATCCTTCAAACTGTCACTTACAGGTAATTTATCATTTTCAAGTGAGAAATGGCAGTGTCTCTGTAATTAAGTAAGTGTTAGACAAGTCAGAAACCCTCTGAACTTCTTCAGAAAACACATCCCGGGTGTATTTAATTCTAAATGTCTACAATTTTTGTTTATGGAATCGTGTATGAAAAGTTTTCAATGAGATATGTTGTTCCATAACGCTGCATATGAAATGGATCGGGTGAAATTGGAGGTGTGCACGGGCAATTGAATAGGCGCAATGTACAGTTCTCAAAGAATCTTCTGTTCACTTTGCAGACGGTTAATTTTTCATTACACCTTTTCATTAAGTCATTTTAAGCCTCCGTTAATCCTTTTCTATTCCAAAAGCAGAAATAAATATCACGGTTGTTTGTTTCTTGGACAAATATTCATTCTTTTGTTTGTTTCCTACTGACAGATAACCTACATGCATGTCTATGAGCGATCTATCACAGATCGATCTAGATACAAATAATATTGTTAGCATTTTTAAAAGTCAAAATTGATAAGAAATTTGACAGCAGATTTGCCATCATACTTCACACAAAGTTAGACTCCAAGTAAGTGTTAGACAATATCCACAGATGTAAAAATGAATTATTAGCATTGAAAAAAAACCCATCAAAATAAAAAAAATGACATCTACCTGTAATGTACAATATAACACATATTGCCAGAATACGGTTTTCGTGGAATTTGAAATAACAACCAGTCTTTATTCATAAATCATATACTGACAAGGGTTGAGTGTTCAATTTTCTTTTTTAAACTCTTAATCTCTCCTTTCGAAACCCTGAATTCATACTAGGATAATTTAGTGTTTGATATTTCTTTCTCCCCGCTTTCCCTACCCCTGAGTACTGATTAACGCAGCGAATGTCTGATAACTAGTTTAACTACTTTTACATTGTCTAGTATAAGACTAATCAATTTTCTTTTACGTGTAAACAAACTTAATCTAATCATTAACTATCGTGTAAAATCAGATATTTCACATATGATGTGAACAACTCTGATGTAATCTAATTTTATATTTTATTTTCCATCGAATCGAACTTTCCGGGCACACGATATATGTTCACCATTAACAGCTTCCCGACACCAATGTATGCAATATACTGTCTCCTTTCCCATATAAGGTCAGGAAAATAGTTTATTTTCGCAGTTTATAAACTAATAGATTGTTTTCTTCTCCTATAAGGTGTTGGAACATAGACAGACAAATGTTTGCAGGCTGTCATTGGATTTTGATGTTCTACCTCTTATGGTAAATCTCTCTACTAACATTCCTCATTGAATCACAGATAGTTGGACTAAAGTTTTGATCTTCTCACTGACGCAGTTGTAAAACACGGGTGAAAGTGCTTGGACGTTTGAGAAATTCTTTGACACAGCCTAATTGTTAGTGTGCACCATATATGTGATGCCTGTAAATTGCAGTAAATGTGATACAAAGTTATTTTTTCATGTGTATAATGTGTAACATGAATTATTTTTACATTGACCAAAATTTGATCATTGTAGGTTACATGTCAATCTGATAAAAAAAAAAAAAAAAAAAGATGTTTCGTATTCTTTATATACATTATAACATTGATATTATGTGTAAGTTTAACATTGTACTTAAAGTACTAGTATCATCTTCTATTGTAAACTTCATATATTCTTATAGAATATTAGAGTCTTGATTTTTATTATAACGTTTTTTTTTCTAATATAGAATAATTAATGGTAAATGTTGAAGTTCGCAGCATTGCAAAATGTATTATTCACAAAGCCTAACTTAAAATTTTCTTTTGAATTTTCATATGGATTTTTTTTTAGGAAAAGTAAATATTTCAGCCATACTGGTAATATTTCCTACTCCAAGAAAGGGTATCGGTGAAATGCCTGAATTGGAACGAAAGGGATGGGAGAAATAGTGAAATAAAAGTATCTTAATTTATAATCAATTTTGAAGATTGGAAATTTATCTTAAAGAATGTCTCTTTTATTTCAGGGCATTGTCGTCCGTAGTCGCCCTCCGAGCCAATTTTATCTGTAACAGAATCCCCGGTTTAACTCCTCGACAACGATCCATTTGCCGGAAAAGGCCGAATGCAATAGTGACGATCGGGGAGGGAGTTCAAATGGGAATTAACGAGTGTCAGTATCAGTTCCGGAATAATCGTTGGAATTGTTCCAGTACCGGAACAGAAAATACCATGTTCGGACACACTCATAAAGTTGGTAAGTGAAAATCTTTTTCACGTTCTAAATCGATGGCGCAAAATTTAGAGTTATGGGTCTATGGTTACTCTAGAACCCGGATTTAAAGAGATATTCACCATTTATTTCAATACTTAAACTCGGATCGAACGGACACAAGAGTCTGTCTAACCTAGATTCTCAATCTCTCTCACGAATGCTGTTCTACCTTGATTGATATGTATCATGGAAGACCTTTCAAATTTTGAGTATATGAGGTGACCTAGTTTGTATCGGACGTAACCAGGAATCGTGTATTAGTTGTAGATGAAAGTAAAATAGTCGTGTAAGGGATTGTTTTATTTTTCTTCGTTACATTAGGTACGGTGCGTCACACTCGCACACATGTGACATTTATCATCGAAGTGATCTTCATTCCAACATTTCTGCACCACCCCCGTTTAGCGTATGACATCACACATTTCATATGGGTTTTTGTTTAGGAAAAGTAAATATTTCAGCCATTCTAGTAATATTTCCTACTACAAGAAAGGGTATGTCCAGGTGTCTCCAGGAGTCCGTGTTTGCCCAACTATCTATTTTGAATTGCTTTTAGAAGATATGAGATTTATCACTGTTCGTTATCTTCACCTCTCTCTCCCAATACGCTTTACATAGACCCCTATCCCTCCTTCTATAGATTAAAAAAAAGAAACTCAAACTATTTCGTCGATGACACTGAAGAAATTGTAGAAATAAGAATAAACCCAGATTGATATGTGGTCGGGCCTGTAACAGATTGACATTTGGTGACCCGGTGTGCTGTTTTATTGCAGACAGAACGAATAAATGTCAGTGGCGGGTCACTCTAGCCATACATACACTGCTGATAGGTAATAATAGTTATGAATAAGTGCGAGAAATTTCACCAAACCCTACATGTTATACGCTCGTCATCTGTACTTAACCCACCTGTCAAGGTCTATGTGGTGGAATTACTTTCAATTAGTGAATGGAAATTGATGGGCCGCACATGCTACACAAAATAAGTTGTGTGTGCGAAATACTATTCCCTCGACCATGGATAACATTGTTTCAAATCAATGTTTGACGTGATTTATACCATCTTAACCTTTTCTGATAGAGAGTTTGACCTTGGCCTATCATTTTTTGGTATGGTGTAAGTTACTTGACCAAGACTAGCTGACAAAGACACAGACAAACAAAACAGTTTGACACAACGGTACAAATATTCCTAGTTTTCAACCTCAGGGTACATGCAGGAGTTCAAATTTAAGTAGGCTATCAATACCCCCCCCCCTCCCCTTTGTTACCGGTACTTTACGTTCCATTATGTAGAGCTTAACTTGTGCAAAACGTGTTCGAATCATTGATGTATCGTGAAATTCTTCACGTAATATAACGCACCTATTACAATCTCAAAGTTATTACTACAGAAATTCAGAGTTTTATCATTGATTGACAATTTTTTAAAAGAAACCAAAAAAAAATTTACTAACGAAGACCTAACATACATTTTCAGAAGTTGGGTGTTTTCGCATAGTGTACACAGTATAAAAGTGTTGTTTTTCTCTGCATAGATTATCAAAGCTTGTTTCGTAATATCAAGGTTTTTATTGCAGTAAACCAAAGCATCAAGATCTTTTATAATAGTTAACTATGACTGATTGTAAAATATATAGTTAATTTTATAGGTAACTGTAAAATATAGTTAATTGCCTATATAATTGTGTTAAACAATAGTTTGCTATATAGTATTTTTACAATGACTATAACCAATACAGGGTCTGGTTCCGTGTATATATATAAAATTACAGAATTTCGGTTTCTATGACGTTTAGTGCATGCACTATTCTCTCAATAATTTTCATCTCTGTCAATTCACACGAGTTTTAGGCGATCGGACATTTCACCCACAAAGAAAAAAAATCTGAATAGCAATGGCAGACCAAAGCACAGATTACGAACACACAGCAATAACATTCAAGCCTATTAAAAGAATTCGTGAAAAAATATTATCGTAGATCGGAAGAATACGCTGATAATCCATGTCATCCTTTATTTGTGTTTCTGATTCTTTGGAGAAATGATAATATTGACTTTACTAAACACCTGTTTGAATACCAACACCATGCTGATCATGATGACGGGCGGGGAACACAGAAAAGACGATTATCATGTTTCGTTTTCCCCTTTTTTCCTGCCCACTTTAGAATACCTTTACAACGGATTAGAAATATATATATTGACACTGTATGCTTCGCTCTTTAATGAAAAATAAATTCGTTTACTTATTCAAATATAAACACTGATGAGAAATCGCGGATACGTTTTAATCGTCAGCATTCTTCTTCACACGTTGAAGTAAAACTCGATTACAGCGACACCTTCGATCTATTCTGCAAAACGGTGGTAACAGGTTACGAACAATTTAGCACGGTAATGAGAGAAATGGTTTTAAATCGAGCAATTTTGAAAACTAATATACCATGATAAACACATTTTTCAATATTTATTTTCCAACACGAAATTACTAAAATTTTATGGTCTGTAAACGGCCTTCGAAAAGGGACATTTTAAGAGAACTGTTTGATGGGAGTCGACGCCCTAAATTGGCATAAAAAAAATCCTAATGATTAAATTTGGTGATGAGATCGTTTTGGACACAAATGTATACAAGACTTTTAGATTTATTATATGCTACAAACTACGATGGAAAAATTAAAGACCAGAGCAGAAATCACCACAGAACAAATTAAGGTCCGCTTTGTAAATCCCAGGCTCTTATAACGTAGATAAGTGTATTTGCTACATTATATATATATATATATATATATATATATATATATATATATATTTTAAAATAGGGGTTGAGATCAGAAATTAAACAGAAAGAAGATGATAAATTATATATATCTTCCATGTATAAAGTATTGAACCTAACTTTTCAATCCTTCGACATACAATCAGTATGCTACCAAGTTGGGTCATGAAAAATTGGAAACATAACAGAGGGATAAAAAGTTCTAAATTAAAAACTTTTCATTTTAAAGTAAGACGTCTGTCACCTGAATCGTTACCTTTGCAAATTACAAAATAATGGTATGGAATGCGACCTCGGGTCTATGAGCCTGGGGTTCGCCCCGCCCCAAACTAGGGACACAAACTCTGTCTCGTGCACTTCATTAAATATCAATGCTCTCATCCTCAATTACAAACACGGACAGCTGCACGGGCCGGTAACAACACAAAGAAACTCGCCACGCCCCCAGCGCCGGTTCCCTTTCTGAACGCCAATCTTTTACTGCACGAAATTAGATCAACAGTCGAATGAGTATTTCAGATCATATTATTTTCCTCATCAGAATCTTTGCGTGTGGATTTTATTATTGAACTGGGCATTTATAGGCATGTTCATGCATTGTGTTTGTCTTTTGTTACTTGACAGATGCCACGAGGCCGCTGATATCATGTACATGCCGCTTGTGTCCTGTAAAACTAATCTCACACTGTTGATGGTCAAAGAATTGTAATGCTGTAAAGCTATATGTATCGGCTCTATCCTGATAACAGGACGGCATTGACACTCGGTTAGACCCTTCCAGAGACCATTTCTTCCTATGCTCGACCTCTAGTACCGGAATTAACCTATTAAATATTTTAATTTTGAGGGATCTACTTGAAATTAGATATCACATCCTCTCGTAACTTGTATAGTGAAGTACGTGAATGGAGGAAAGGATCTTATTTTAATTAGACTGGAATTTGATTTGCAATTACACATGCATTGATTACCATTCTCGATGCTATGTGTTTACATGGGGGGTTATAATTTTCCTATAACTAATTAACTATTTCTGTTTTTAAACATATTTTGAGAATAAAAATTAGCATATGACCCTTAAAATGTCGAATCAACTGTTGACAAAGATCAAGGCTATTTTACTACGAATATACTAAGGGCGACATGATTCTAATAATTGTAATGCACCGTGAATGCAAGGACTCAGACAACTTGCCCAATAAGCAGGTTTAGATATACGAATCTTCTTTTGTCAATGTGACAGTCCTATCAGGTTGTCATATTAATTATGCAAGCCCAATTAGTCAAGTTCATCAAAATATTGATATACCTGTTTGAAATCCATACACTTTACAACAAAGTGCGATTTATGATACGAGTGTCATAGATTAAATCAACAGGGGGAAAAACATTCCGTGTCCCAAACAGTAAGATGTGGACAATCATTTGTCTAATCCTTGTCACGTGATTTAAATTGATGTTGTCATTTTTATCAAAGCGCGATGAATGCAAGCATGATAAAAATCGCGCAAAAAATTAATAATGCTTCATCAACATTTGACTATTTAGCCTTTAATGATACAGATCAAACAAGGGGTCATATTTTTCTCCCCGTATTCTTGGAGTACATATCGCATGCCTTTGTGAAGTAGTGTTCATTAATTAAAATCTTCGGGAGCGAACGCATTACTATGTACTTCGTGACTCAAACAGGAGATAACGAGCCATATTGTCAAAAAGACAGCAATTTAAAATGCTTAACGATCATGTATATTACGTAATGTGCACCGATCGAACTTTATTAATAACCTAGATTTCTTTCTCTCTCATCATTAAAACCATGGTGGTCTCTAACAATATACCCTTAATCATTAAAAAACCAAAAAAAGAAAAATGAACAGAAAGACCTTCCGATAGTGCATGAGCAAGTCAATAATTAAATGTAAAGTCTGCATGACGTAAAACAATGATTTTTCCAATAGGATTGCAAAATCAGAACTCGATTTAAAAGTAGGTGAAACAACAGTTACGCAGTTTTAAAATGTACCCTCTATCTCTTTACAAATCTCTCTCTCTCTCTCTCTCTCTCTCTCTCTCTCTTCACTAAGACATCAACTACTGATAACTGAAATATTTTATCAGTAACATGATTTGCATGTACCTTGACATGATCGTACACTTTATTGATTATAATGAAATTTCAATTAATTCGATAAATATATATAAATATGTGTACTTTTGCGGAAAACATAAATCATATTTCAAATATGTATCACACTTTGAAGACAAGTTCATTTCTTTAGAATACATTGCCAACAAATATTAAACACGACTCCTCTTTTCATATCAACTTGTAATGACCTCAGGTTACAAGCATTTATATTATGTCTCATATTCATATCCATATTAAGAATGTGATAAGATTTATATTCTACACTACGATAAATATGTTTTATTGACGTTTCATATTTTTATCAACATGAAGTCCGTTCAAAGCTAAGATTTCCGTCTTTTCTACTTTTGTCCGATCATAAATTTCTTCTCTCTTCGGAACCTGTTAACATAGTGTCGGTATCATGAATATAGCTGTTCTTTGTCAGACTGTCATGTCCTGCTGAGAATAAAAAGACACGTTTGTGTGATCAGCAAGCGACATGACAAGACGCTTTAACAATATATGTTTTACACAAGTTTTAAATCAAATTCTCCGATACGACATCTACACCGTTCGTACATAATAAAATAGATAACAAAGATCCAATGGTCAAACATGTCGCCGATCAGGGAAAATACTTAACTTCTCCTTTATTTAATCCTTAATCCATAAGAAAAATTGTCTTAGTTCTTATATTTTTCTGGAAATGTTTTTACTTCATTTTTCTTTCTTTCAAGTTTTAATCAGTTACAACACACACAACCAGATATCTGCGAACGTTGTAGAGATCGCCGAGATTTTCAACTGAAGTGTTAGCAAAAGTTTTTGTGTTCGAAGTTTTCAGAATTTTCGATTGATTGATTAAAAAAGAATTAGACAGGATGCATTTGACTGAGAAATCATTGATAATATGTTGTACGGTGTGACCGTTGAGACGAGCGAAGCCCATTAACATCTTGCAACACGACTTTTATCCGCCTCTTCGTTTAACGCGGGAAATATAACGCACTTGGTGTAAACAGTTACAAATTGTGACGTCACATTAGCTGCAATGTTTTTTCTTCTTCTCTCAAACCAAGCAAAAACAAAATTTTTGAAGCTATGAGAAAGCTTGTCTGGAATTTAAAAACGTTTATGGTACTTTCTAAACAATCTAATTATTTTAATTACGAGTTCGTCCATGAAGTATACCGCAGTAACGGCAACATTTTTGCAGAAGCATTATGGGTAATACTCATCTTTTTTCAGCTGAAGAAGAGCAAATCACGTGACTGATATGTGTAATCATTGGTGCGAGCTCGTCGCGACGCGAGCTTCGCTCGCTATTAAAACAAATGTCAAATGTTGACTGTTTTAACATTTACTTTTGAAGATTTGAAGTTGCTGGATAGATGCAAATTTATTTGTTAGATGAACACTATCAGTGGCGGATTTAGAGCCCCCCCCCCCCCCCCCCCCATAAAATTTTCAAATTAAAGGTAGATCGCGGTATCTTGTTTCGGAAAATGTACTAAACGATAAAAGAAGCAATGATTTCTGCCACTCCTGGAGAAATAGGCCTAAATGACAAAATCCTTTGATTTCTTGAATTACTTTATTGGGAGAACTTAATTTTTTCCAAATACCCCTCAAAATTTATTTTATTAATTTCGCCTTATTAAAATGATAGAAAATAGTACAAATGACTTAATAGGAGAAATATTTCAAGCCCAATAAAATCTGTAAAATCCAGGAGCTTCCGGGGGCGAACCAGGGCTTCGTCCTGGACCCACTGCCTCATAAAGTGGCGTCCCTCGTAACCACAATTCCTGGATCCGCCCCTGACTATGGCCAGTTTTGTCGCACAACATGCGACATAATGGTATAATTTGTTTTCACACTTTAGTCAGTCAATTCAAAATGACACGACACGATTTAAAAGACAACTTGCAATCATTTAATCGGAAAGTGTTTTCAATTTTCACTGAAAGTAGTTTTATTGTTAAGTGGGTTTTTTTTTTTTTTTCAGGGAGCCGAGAGGCAGCTTTTACATACGCCATTACGTCGGCGGGAGTGACTTATTCCCTAACTCAGGCGTGTAGCTTAGGAAAACTAAAACGCTGCAGTTGTGACCAAAGTAAAAAGAAAAGCAAGGTCATTAACGACGGATGGAAGTGGGGAGGATGTAGTGCTGATATTAAACATGGACTTAAATTTTCCCGCAAATTTCTAGACGCACGGGAAATAGAACAAAATGCAAGATCCCTCATGAATAAACATAACAACAGAGCGGGGAGGAAGGTGAGTCGGCAGAAGTTTTCTAAACGCATGATTTGGGAAAATTAACTGTTAATTTTTGAAAATGGGCCCCACGGTACGCGTACATGAATACTGTCTCTTTTTTCTAAAAATAGCAAACGTGTTATTGAATCTTTCAAAGTATCATACACTCAGAGATATTTTGTAGTTCAACACAAATTGATTTTTTGCTTCAAAGAAAAAAAGAATGCTATGCAACGTTTGTTTGAATAATGCTCCATATGAACGCACTTTGTATTTTGTTACTCTTAAACTGTGCATTCGTGTCTACGAGTGGAACACTCTAGACTAAATTAGAATATCATTCAGACCAAAGTCTAAATGCGTATCAAAATTATATTTAACAGAAAGTTTACACTGAATTATTAACAGCAAATACGGAAGCCTTCTTTGTTAAAACCAAGACCTTACACAATATCTCTTTAAATAAGGTCAGGTAATTTTACAAAGAGCTTAAATTAAAATCGTTACAATGAAGTATCAAATTAAGAAAGAACAATGGAAAGCGTGCACATCAAATATTTTCAAAGCAATCTATCATATTTACTTCCAAAAACAGAAACAACAATTTTGGTATCTAAGGCTTTTGTTTTCAAAAACGTGAACTGGATACAGTCGCTCTTACGCTTGTCATTGCGTAACTGAGGCAGACTTCTGTCTTGTAAACTTAAAGATGATGTTATTGAACGATGTTAAAGTTGTAAATTAGTTACATAGAGTTGTGCTTTGAACATGCACACGCCCTCGCTGAATCCTTGTAAAACGTGGCTCGTTGTGTCGAAAGCGTCTTTAGTTTACGACAATCACGTAAGACCACTTTTTGACAGGTCAAAAGAACACCAAGGGATCTATTGCCAATTTTGTTGATACAACTATCGTAAAATGCCGTAAATTAATTTACTGTGTAATAACAGAACTAATAAATTTTCAAAATATTCTTTCCTAAAACGTAATTAGATTTTCCAGAATTATACATAAAACATTCAAACAGGCTTCAAGACGCCGTTGTATTATACCGTTGGAATTTTATAAAGGGTCCTTCAAGTTAAAAGTAAAGCCATCTCTAATCCACTGGAGAGCCCTAGAATACGTTTTATCGTCCAATATCCATCAACGACCCGTCCATTGATATTCAATAGTCAAATACAAGTCTTATTTCAGCCCAAGTGTAGTGTATCATTAGTCCAAACTTTTCTTTATTTTTCAAATTTTCGGTTACTTTTTTAATACCATACCGTACTTTCATATTTTGTGAAAAATCTTTTTTTTTTTTTCTTTTTTTTTTTTGTCATAGCTTAGGTAAGAATAAAAAGGCCAATGGCACATGGTTGTTCTTTGCATACAGATAGTGCATTTTTGTCTCCGAACCTACATAATGAAATTGCAATGCACGTGAACTCTTTGCACATTATTATTATTACTGATGGATTCATTTATAAATACCATCCGACTATTCAAAAGCTATATGACCGAACAAAGAAAATCCAAATCGTCATTCAACCATTTGTCTAAAAACCGCAATGCCCACATTTTTGTTTCACAAGCATGGAATGTTTACTCAACATAGATAATACTTCTCCACGTAAGGCCCCGTTAGCGAAAACTCGTTCATTCATTTATTTACCCCTAAATTAAACAAGAACGCTGTGGGAATTATCAATTTAGACAAAACGTTCTGCCTTTATCTGTAAATGGTTAAAGGGAAAAAGGTCCCATGACTGTACATACGTTCTGTAGATCGTTCCACAGATTGACGAAAATCTTCATTGTGCTACATGAAACGGAACCCGACATATTCAAAAAAGACCATTTCCTCATTCATGTCGACAAACGTGATAATTAGAGATAAATTATCGTTGTGTTGTCTGCAAGAAAAGAATTACCTTTTAAAGACAGAATAATTTACTCATCATCAGATCTGTTACAATCTAATCAGATTTCCAATTCAATCCGACCAATCGCTTTTTAACTTCTCTGGTTTCTCGGTTCTTAGTAGGTGTTAGCAGAAGTAGGGTGAAAGGTCATTGTAAAGAAAATGGCTTTTCGTCAGTGAATGGAAGGGACAAATAGAATATGATCATTCCGTGTCTGTCTAAATTGGGAACATGCATAGCGTACATTTTGACAAGAGAATGATAATTTCTTATGCCAAAATAGATTAACCCGAATCGACGGGTTCTATTGTAATGGAGCGATGTCTAATTATGCTATCAATCATCGAATCTTTATGTTATGATTGACCACGTGCGCACGTCCGAATTTTTTCGCACAAATGTATTATAATTGATCATAATCGTATCAATCAAACTTTTTGACGCTTGACAATACACCTGCTCGTGATATCATGTGCGCGACATACCTTGAAAAATAAAATTTTTAAAATTAAGATTTTTCACGGACGGTGAAAAAAAAATCAAGATACCGTACATCAGTTTGCATGATGATTATATATATATATATATATATATATATATATATATATATATATATATTTACATCATTGGGATAATTTTGCTGTGTGGAGAAAGGGGTGTCGATTAAGTGCATAAAATAAGAGAAAATCCTTGAACGCATGACAATCCTTTTAAAGTCCCATCTTTATCATACATTCAAAATGTATATAACATGTGTTCACAAAATAATAGGATGGCGAAAAGGTAGTTTATTTTTTGACACTTTTATTGAAGCAATTAGAGATAAATTTCCTTGAGTAGTCCGAAGGCATTGGCACTTTGAAAAGGATCCCTATTAAATACTTGTTTGTCGATTCTATAGTAAGCGAACAGATCGCGTTACACATGCCGAATATCTTGAATTGGATGACAGCAGTAATGAATTATTTGATATGATAAATATTAGGCCTAAAGTAGATGTTTTTTGAATTACTACAATTATGAAGAACGCAAAGTATAAGGACCGTTAATCCCTTCATTATATGTTGACTTGCTGTGTTATTTCGTTTTCAACCATACACTGTAAGGGTCGATAACCTACGCCCTAAAAAGGAGATATATGCTTTAAAGTGCAGGGGGTTGAAGTCATTTTTTATTAGCAGTCATCTTGGCAATTTAAATTACTTTTGGTTTCTAATATATATATATATATATATATATATATATATATATAAAGCACTAATTAATCACAACTAGGTACTGAAAATTTTCACCTCAGGCCGGGGTCGAACCAGCGACCTGCGGCACCCACCGCCTAGTGGGTGCCGCAGGTCGCTGGTTCGACCCCGGACTGGGGTGAAAATTTTCAGTACCTAGTTGTGATTATTTAGTGCTTTATATATTAATTGATTGATTATCTCATGTATCGTTTAGATCCTAGGGGTTAATGTAAGGTTGGGTGTTATAATTGTGTGTTTGTGCTTTCTATATATATATATATATATATATATATATATATATATACTTATTCTCTCAAAATCACACTTACGAAAGGGATACAAAACACCCAAATATACTAAATAATGTAAGTCAAGCAGAGTTTTTTTTTTTTTTAAATATTAATCTTTTTTTTTTTGGAGGGGGGAGGGGTGTGTGTGTGAAAATACATACAATACTAAAGTATTATAATTTTATAAATTAACTAGGCATTGCAATTTCTTTCATGTCATAGACTGTTGCATGTAAATAACTGCAGTAACCATTTTATCATTCTATCAATATTTTGGGTATTTAGTCTATTTACAGAACATTGAACATTTACACGGGAAGTGATTATCCACCCCATTAATAAGCTGAACCTAGAACCATCTTCCTCAATGGCAATTAGCTCCACCAATCCATATGGTTTACGTAATACAACTATATGGATTTTTATCATATTTGAAAATATAATGTAGTATATTCTCTTCCTGTAAATAATTTCCACACAAATATAGTCGAATAATATTTCTGGGTGTCTGCATTGAATTTTCTATCCTCGTAAGAAAGCAATCACAATTGATATGTTTTTGTTCATTGTGATGGTCCTTGATGAATATATTATAATTTATTCCGCAATCATCATCCACAACATTCCTCGTTTTTTCGTGAATTTTTTTTTAGTCCTAGTGAATCCCTTCCCAGGGATATTTCAGAATGTCCCCATACTTCAGAATATTCCCGTAATTCAGGATGTCCCCATGATTCAGAATGTCTCCATAATTCAGAATGTCCCCATAATTCAGAATGTCCCCATAATTCGAATGTCCCCATAATTCAGAACGTCCCCATAATTCAAAATGTCTCCATACTTCAGAATGTCTCCATAATTCAGAAAATCCCCATAATTCAAAATATCCCCGTAATTCAGGATGTCCCCATGATTCAGAAAATCCCCATAATTCAGGATGCCCCCATAATTCAGAATGTCCCCGTAATTCAGAATATTCCCATGGTTTTCTGAATCATGTCCCCATAATCCAGATGTCCCCATAATTCAGAATGTTCCCATCATTTAGAATGTCTTAATGTCTCCATAATTCAGAATGTCTCCATAATCCTTATTCTCACTATTCAATCTCTTTTCTGCAAAGTCACTGTCTAAATATATGCCTTATTTCGGAATTCTTTCCAGCCCCCTTGAAATGATAAATATTTGATAATGTGTCATATTAAATCTCAGACTGTTGTGACATAACTTTTTGCAAACAAATTTATTTTTAAAGTAAATATGATTATATTCTCAAATATACTTAAATATTTTATATTAATTTCCTTTTTGAACTGCGTTGATCAATTTTAGGACCTTCAGGGAGTCTTGTTCATCAGAGCGATATCAGTAACTGTTTTCTTAGCAATATTCTGATATTAGCCAGCTTATTTAAGCATTCAAATGTCCTCTTTTGTTATGATGCAGACATCACGCACGCACGGGCACACGGTACGATATCTAAAAAGAAACCTTGTTTACAATAAATGTATACTAATGAAATTGGAATATGTGTTTTTCAAAATCTGTTATTTTCGTGCATTGTGCATTATATTAATGAGCAATTTATCCTTTAAAAGATCAAAATGAATGCAACAATTAAAGACCGGCACAAGTGAATCGTAGATTGCGATCTTAAAAATAAGATACAAGTGAGAATAGCTCTATATTCGCTTTGTAATTCTTTGAAAAATTATATATCATTCTTCGGGATTCTTTCTTTTTTTTAAATAAAAATTCTGAATATTTTCGGTGATTAACTAGGTATAAACCAGTGGATATCAGTTCTAAACATCCCGTAATGTCAAACTTTCTGGACGATGCATCTTGCTACACAAGGAAGCTTGGCATTGATCGATCGCGAATATTTTCACAATAATCCATCGTTATAAAGCAAAACTATCCCCATAATTAGCATACAAAACGTAGACGTCGTCCATGCCTTCATGTAAGATAAATAAAAACGCGAGCATTTTCTCTCTCCCTGTAGAATTTATTAGGCGTTACGATGTTCACATGCTATGCTCATTTTCATCCATGTTTGCTTATGATAGATCATTGGAAGTTTTGTAATGTTTGGTATGTTGTCTTATCCACAATCAGCAATTTTGTTGTTTGACAATTGCTGTGAATCATATACATATGGATTAATTTCACATTCTAATTTTGTATTTTGCTAATCATTCTTCAAAAGAACGGAACAAAGTAAGTTTTACAACTGAATGAAAGTATACGAAATCACTGTGAACCTGATACCTTGTGGTTTTTCTCTGATGTTATATGACCCTATCATGGTTAACCTTTGACCTTCGTGTTCACACCTACTTAAGCGTAATAATTTCTTTCATTTGTCAAGTGACAGCAAGAAATTGTGAGTGATGATTTTCGTGTGCGTCTCAAATACATTTCACTCTATTCCTTTGTTCATCATCTAAAATCTTTATAGTTTTTCTTTGCTTGGGTCTTCTTTTTCTCGCGGATTATTCCATTGCATGGCACTGATATCCTAGACTGATAACCAGCGTTCTTCAAAATCCTTCATTAAAAAATGTCACATCGAAACAGAAAGACATGACCGTTTTTTTTTAAAGTGAAATTTAACAGTTTAGTTAATTTCATCCTCGGTTACTATTGTTAAAATACTGATGTTTATCGTGAAATCCTTGGCGTACTTAGTACGATTTTGTGGGGGATAAAAAGATATAATGTGACATGCTACAAAATTACGATAAATGTTAACTGTCGTCTGTGGTAGGCATCTGGTCGCAATCCATGATATGAAAGTGTTTGGGGGACTGCTCACGTGCACTTTAATATCCAAATTATATGCTTTGCCAATATACTTATCGAGGATAAAACAGTATTTTGTATAACCTGACTTAATGATATCTATCTATATATAATTATATAAAATATAAATTTAATATTTTACCTATATATATATATATATATATATAGAGAGAGAGAGAGAGAGAGAGAGAGAGAGAGACTCTTTAAGGTCATATACATGTATCAAGCTTAACTAAGATTGGTTGTATGTGTACCAACCCTGTAAAATTAAAATTACTATCGATAATGGTAAATTGAACACATACATAGTGTGTTTAGTCCATATGAAAAGTATTCAGTATTTTCTGTTTATCTTCTAAGCCGGTATAAATTATAGATTAACAGTGAGATTAGTAGCTATTTTGGAAAAGTGAAACTTCATGTTTAAAACGCAATTCTACTAGTCTCGCATACAATTCAACATTTATTTGTTATATGTTCTCTTAAAGCAACGTGCATTTAAAACCTGAGGCATAATATTTAGTAAATGTGCTTGTTTTGACGTCTCTATGATCGATTTCAAAAATGTCTAATTTAAGACACCGTGTAAATGACAAAAAGACATAATATCATATCAAATTGCATATTTTTATGAAGTATTGCAAAACTAATATTTCCGAAATTATATTGTTGAATAGATAATCACAAAAGAAAATCTAGAGTGCACTTCCATATGTCAATAAAGCGGTATGTCCATTGTCTTTGTTTTATGACGTATTTTAGAAGACATTGAGGGACGCATTCAGAGAGAGAGAGAGAGAGAGAGAGAGAGAGAATTTTCTCACCGATATAATGTAAAACGTTTCGTTTCATTTTCTCATAAATAGGAGATAATAAAAGTGTGCGCTCGATTTCTGTGTAATTTGTCACATATTGGGAATATTTGCAGGTGTATGACGGATAGTGTTGTAACAAATTATTTACGTTTTGTGGCCTTTGCTTATCACGTTCAGAGTCTCCGAATCTCTATAACAAATAATGATGGGGGGTTTATTCAGCATTTAAGCGTGACACTCTATATATGGTAATCACCCTCCATTAATGCCAGTACAACATAATGTAACCAGAGATAAGATCAAAACACTGACTGAGAACGTTTATATTTTGATGGGAAGATTTATGAAGAATTCACAAGAATGTGTTTACAACGAGCCACCTAATGTCAGAAGAAAGTTTGAAGTTGATGACTAAATTTTTACACTTGTAAAAATGTTGTGAAAATATCTTTGTGTGAACATTTATATGTAGGTAATTGTGCTAATCCTTGAAAGAACCGTGTTTTTAATTCTTTGATCATTTCCCTATGAACACTTCGTACCGATTAAGATGACATAGTATTTTGTTAAGAAACATATTTTGGTTCGTTTCGAGCTCAACACGATTTGTTATTCTTTTAATCAGAAAAAAAATCAATTAATTCAAATTCATTTTTCATATAGAATCAAGTTCAGTAGACATGGTACATGTATACGGGTATTTGATAACGAAGGTGTAAAATGAAGGGGGCGTTGCTGGATAATCAAGAAAAGCTATAATGTTAAAAAGCATTCAGGTGAATTGCAGAGTACAATAAATCAGTGGTAAACAGGACGGAACAGACAATACGACGAAATTAGAGTCATACAATATTTTAATGACTGATACACCCGGTAGGTGGCGGTAATCTGAAACCAAAGTTTGTGACGTCTGCCATTTTTGCAAAATGTTTGACGAGCAGAATTAGCTATATGTTTTCGTCTGGGGTGACGAAGACTAAATGCATTCAATAGGCGGGGCCATTCACCCGAGAATCGTTTTTAGGAGCTGCAACATTATGTCGTGCGATGATACACATTTTTAGCAAAGTAAGAAATAAGTGGTGCTCCTATCTGAACAATAACTGGTTGGCCATTTTATAAGTGAGGCAAAGAAATATTGGGAGTTATTATTGATCCCGACTTGCATAAAATGTTCATTTAGTTCACATAGTTCATCAGTAATAGGTCACTATGCCATTGTAAATATGTGTTCAATGCGCTGTCTGTTTCACTTTTTGTGTCACCTGTGGCTAAGTACTGTAGTAGGGTATTAAAATGAATTAATACGTCTGGGGATGAACTATGACGCCTCACGCCGGCATACTTCACGAAGCCCATTAACTTTTCTTCATGAAAAGTATGTCTGCGTAATATGTTGCAGTTTATACCCTTATGTATTTCAAAAATGAAATTCATATTTACATTCTACTGTCACTTCTCTCGGAATTCCCAGCCGTTAAAATAGACGTACAATGTACTATATTTATCAAGATTCATACGCGCATTGTTTATAAATGCATCGCATACATGTACGTGAAGAAATGGCTATCATTACAATTTGTAAACATTGGAAATGTAAATTTATACGCTGGGATAAAGGCAACGTTATCATGAATATTACCTTATATTGTTCAATTTGAAAACATATCAAAGTTCAATTTATATATTGATTAATCTTCTTTGTTAATTGATATATCTAAGAATGGCAACTCCTTTTCCGTAGGATTAACGTAATTATGACAATTTATACGGGCGAGGAGCACAATCGCTTGAATTATGCGGATGAATTTGAATGGAATAACGAATCTTAATGTAGCATATAAAATTTTAGTCCAAAGTTATAGTCGTAGTACAGTGGATAGTATCAGCTATTGATTATGTTTACACTGGAGTTTGCTGGCACCAAGAGCTAGATTGATAATCAAAACAGAAACACATATACATGTACCGTGCCATCCATTTGTGAAATTTACACTTCAAGTTAGATAGGTGTTAAACTTATTAAGTGCTCCCTACAAATACATTTCATACGATCTCTTCTGAAAACTAATACGACATTTAATTCACAACGTTCTTTCAAAACGAAATACAGCTCAAAACGATGCCCCAATTGTGTTGTCGGTGGCATCAAAATTTCTCGACCACATATTGTATGCAAGCCTCCATAGTTGTGGGTTTGTCATTGTAAATCACGGGTCTCTTTAGGGCGCCTTTTCCCATGGAACGCTACACCATGCGCAAATAACTACACTTCTAGACAATCTAGTATTTTATTTAATCAAGTCTGAGCTTCAAACGATTCGTTTACGTAGCAAAGATCAGCGATGGTAATTTATGAACCAAGGTCGAACTGATAGTGAAAGAGATTTGTTTGAAGTTGTAAAAATGATACTATCTTAAAGAACATCGCACGAACACACAAGTTAGCAAACGGACCTTGCAGAGCATTCACAAACGCTCTTGACACTTGGTCTTGCTTTCAGAATTGTCCCTACAATGAACGATGTGTTTCGTTGCATACAAAAGAAAACAATCCCAGACTCAAACATATAGTTGTTCATAAAGGCAGAGATGCAGTGGATTTCGTGTCTATTTGACCATTGCGCATTTACACCAGATTATTATGTGTATTGAATAAGTATTTATACCAAATTAAGTTGTTTACACAGAACTATGCTGTACATATCATGCCGAACTGCAAGACAATATGGCCTATTATTGGTTTTAACTGATGTGTAGATGTTTTACCTATTCTTTTGACGATTTTCTACAAAATATGTTTATCATCAAATGTCTGTAACACTGTGTATGGTAATGTGTATGCTGTGTCGTTACGAAATTCCCCATCGGCCACGATCGCGAATTGATGTCGTGCGATTCCACCACAAAACTATTCTGCACAAGCAAAGCAACGGACCAATAACAACTTCTGTGGCGGCAATGATCAATGTGCACATTGAACTAACAACAGTTGTATTCTTTTATTGCAGGCTGTCAAGGAAAATATGGGCACTGAGTGCAAGTGTCATGGCGTATCTGGATCCTGTGCCATGAAGACTTGTTGGACAACTTTACCGCCATTTCGTCAAATAGGAGACCATTTAGTAAAGAAATACAAGAAAGGCAAACTTGTGGTGCCGATGGTAGGGGGACGTAACCGGCGCCCTGTTTATCTGACTCTCAAACGATCAAGACGATCGCACACAAAGCCAAGGCGATCAGAAATAGTCTACTTACAGAAATCGCCAAATTATTGTGATTATGACGAATCTGTTGGTTCGCTAGGAACTGTGGGTAGGAAGTGTAATAGGACGTCCACAGGTACTGACGGATGTGACCTCATGTGTTGTGGGCGGGGTTATAATACCCATCAGTACACTAAAACATGGCAGTGTAACTGCAAATTTCATTGGTGTTGCTATGTGCATTGTAATAAATGCAGTGAGCGGACAGAGGAATACGCATGTAAATGAATGACGTCATCATCCAAGAATAAATTTAATCAAACGTAAAAAAAAAAATTATGTACCTACCAGGAATACGAGTGCAATTTCAGTGTAACACATATCAGACACTCTTAGTTTTGTTTGATATAGCATTTACATTTTTCAATTGTGATATTTATAAACATTGCAGACAAAGAATGTTCATTGTAAATACCATATTCATATTTTTATACAAATCATGTATTGTTTAATGTATTTATTATTAGATAGTTCAACAATTTTACAGTGATTTTATAGTTATGACTTTCGCAGTAATTTAAGTGACGATTCAAAGCCCCTCTGAACAATTAGAATTAGAATAAATTCTGGATTGATATTTTTACAGGGTGCATATTTATATATATTTATCCCCTTCGAAAAAGAGGGGTCATATTACAGACTGCTTCCAATTGTCAGTCGTTAGTCTGTTGGTAGACCAAGTATTGTTCCTCAATATCTTGAGAACCATTTAATTGATAAGCATAATTCACAGGTTGGTCATACCTTCTACAAGACCACTACTGATTTTGAGGTCAAGGCCCAAGGTCATGGGGTTTCTAGAATGCATATAGCAATTGCTGGCTGATAACTAGAGATGGTTCTATTGATTGCATTCAGTAGTTGTCCTACTGAGAACTTTCGCTTCAGTAGAACCCCTTGTCCAATGACCATTCAACTTCATAGACAGGTCGGTCATGAATTTCTTGATTTTCAGGTCAAAATGTCAAAGGTCATGGGACTTTCTTCCATGCATATAGTATTTGTTGTCCGACCGATGTTAGTGATAACTCAGATCAAGAATATTTTACTAAATAGTAATCAACTTCCAAAGGCAAACTGATTATCATTAACATGTTACCCCTATTGGTTTTCGGATCAAACGATCACCAATTGTTTTAAACATGGATTTCAATTTTGTGGAAAGGGGCATGTATATTTTACAATCATGACTTGTTTTGATAAAGAGTCTCAACAGTGATTTCTTGTAAGAATTATTTCGATATTTGATTTGATGTTTAGCACCTCTCGTATGCTTTCATAAAACAGTCTTGTTGTATTTTTCGGAATGAGATGGATGTATCGAATGATGTTATCTCCAAAATACACTGTGCCGATATTTTAATAATTTTTTGATAATATGTGTATCTTAGTTTGTACATAAGAACTGTCTCAAATTGCTGTATTATTGTCTATTTTTGTTTTAAATTTTAATTTACCGGTTGGAAGTAAATGAACATAATATTGACAACCTCAAGTTGTAATTTTGTACAGCTGCCACCCAGTAAATTCAAAACTGACAACCTCAACGTCATGCTTATTGTTTTGTAACTTAAACATTTAAATTTTTAACTCTTTGAAGCCAAACATTCCATTGAATAAAAATGAAATAGAATTTAAAAATAGATATATTTCTATTTGATAATGCTGTTATATAATTTGTTTCTTGTGTGTGTAAAATATGATTTAGTAGTCCTATAACTTACAAAAGTTACGAAGAATTTACGACTCGTAAATGGAAAATTATTTAGTGATGCTAAAACATTCCTTCAGCTTTACCATTTTCGTGACATTCACATATTATTATATTTTATAACAGTTTAACAGGACTCTAAGTCCCTCTTTCAATGTTTTTATTTTTATTACATATTATTTATTACTTGTTTTGAGGATATTGTTCAACTACCAAAATGTAATGCACTGTTCAGATTCAAATGTCTTTGAAAGAATTTGAAAGATATTTTTAATAAACTATATGTTTACTGCATATGTTGTTATCTAAGAGTCATATTTTGAAAAAAAAATATGGTGGTATAATTACAATGTGGTGGGTATACAAATTGAATAGCACGTGTTAAAAACCGCGTTGTGATCATAGCACCAAAGTATAACCACCCAAAGCTTATACATACTTTATTTCAAGAGAAAAACTGTACAACTTTAGTATCTGTAGATGACCGACTGCAGTGGTTGATGCGCTCGCTTCCTGGTCGGGAGGTTGAGGGTTCGAGTCCCACTCGTGTGATGGCCACGTTCTACCTAAAATATATTTTAAAATGGATAGTGAATGCTGCTTTACCAAGCGCTCGCCATTAAGAAGAACCGCGAGTCTTTCGGTTGCGACCTTTACAAATTTGGAGGTCCCATGTGACAACAGGTGCTGGTATGACGTAGGACCCTCACTGGTACGACAGTGAGCGCTATGCATAGGTTTCAATTTGAGGCACTTTACGTACGTCTGATGACGTATCAATATGAATGAAAAATTCTCAAGGTCACGTAACCAAAAAAAAAAAAACCCCATCAAAAAAATTAAAATATTTATGATTCAGATTATCATGGATCCTTACATATAAATACAATCCGCCTCAATGGCTAATTTTCATTTATTTAAATGAATAATTCTTCACAAGATCAGTGAATAGCGTTAGCACTTCATGAAAAGTATGCGGGCGTGAAGCGTTGAAACCCATACCCACATGCATTTTCAAAACTGAAATTTATTTCTTATAGTTACATTATACTTTCATTTCTGTCGAAATTCCCAGGTGGGCTCCCAAAAATGATGTGTCTACCACGTAAAATGTAAAAAAAAAAAAAAAAAAATACATGGGGGGTGTGACCGGTCGACAGGGGGTGCTTACTCCTCCTAGGCACCTGATCCCACCTCTGGTATATCCAGGAGTCCGTATGTGCCCAACGTTTAATTTTGTATTCCTTATAAGAGTTATGAGATTGATCACTGTTCGTTATCTTCACCTTTATAGGAGTTATGAGGTTGGTCACTGTTCGTTATCTTCACCTTTATAGGAGTTATGAGATTGATCACTGTTCGTTATCTTCACCTTTATAGGAGTTATGAGATTGATCACTGTTCGTTATCTTCACCTTTATACCGAGCGAAGCTCGGACGGGCCGAAGGCCCGTCCGCGAAGCAAGGCTCTAAAGGTAACACGTATGTAAAAGAAAAAAGTCAAAATCAGCAAAAGAAAAAGAGATAATCTCTATATACGTTCACCGAAATTTTCGTGATCCATATGGGCGCCGCCATTTATTTTTTCATTACCTGCTTCAACAGTTATTCGTGTTTTATTTTGAATGCCAATAATAGAAGACTCTAACGTGCAATTCGTAATTTAAACACTCATTTTGTTCAAAGTGAATAGTATAATTATCATTGTAACAGGTTTTAGCAAATAAATACATATAAAACCGTAATACGACTAAATAGATGAACGAGTTCATGAGTTTCTTTGAATAAGAGTATACGATAAAATTACGGTTACTTTTTTACCATTTTGAATTTATTGGTTAATTTTGTTTAGTTTTAACAGCCTTTTTCATTGCATACGGAATGTATTATTGTTGTTTATAATTATTTGCTTTGAAAAAGAGAAAAAAATCGAGGCTAAACGTGACGTCACAATGCACAGTTTACGTCACCTTGCGTTTTATTTCCCGCGTTCAATGAATAGGCGGATCATGTAAAACTGTTGTCCCCATATAAACTCCTTTAATATTGAGATGTTACTGGGTGTTTAGGGCAAGGAAATTTCATTCAAAATATATATTTTTAAATGAATCATAATCTACCGTACTTAACGGAATTATGATTACCACTCGGGACACGGAGTTACGTACATGCTTCGCTCGGTCCAACGGTCACACCGTATACATATTAGCGAGCGAAGCTCGCGTCGCGAAGCGACGCGACGAACTCGCTCCAATGATTACACATATGAGTCACGTGATTTGCTCTTTATCAGCTGAAAAAAGATGAGTATCACCCATAATGCTTCTGGAAAAATGTCGCCGTCACTGCGGTATACTTCATTGACAATCCCGTAATTAAATTAATTAGATTATTTAGAAAGTACCATAAACGTTTTGAAATTCAAGACAAGATTTATCATAGCTTCAAACGTTTTGTGTTTGCTTGGTTTGAAAGAAGAAGAAAATTGCTGCTAATATGACGTCACGATGTAACTGTTTACATCCACCGCATGATATTTCCCGTGTTAAATAAAGAGGCGGATAAAATGTCTATAAGTCGTTGCAAGATGTTTTAAATGGGCTTCGCTCGTCTCAACGGTCACACAGTACAACATATTAGGAGTTATGAGATTGATCACTGTTCGTTATCTTCACCTTTATAGGAGTTATGAGATTGATCACTGTTCGTTATCTTCACCTTTTCATTACAAAGCGAACGCTCTAAACACTGAGCTATCGCGACTGGTAGGCAAAATAATTTTTATGCAAAGCATTCTAAATTATTCCCAAGGGAACAAACGGGAATTGCAACGTGACATCTTTTATTTAAAAATGGACACAGAAAAAAAATCAAATATCAAAGACTCATTTTATGTTTTGAATAAAATTACTACTACCACTTGTGTGGTTTTTATCAAAAATATAAATGCATGAAATCATGTACATACAGTAATATGGAATTTTGAGTGCATCATAATAAACACATTATCTAAAGAAAAAATATCAAAATGACACTCATAAATGCAGGTGTTTAGACATTCAACTGTGATTAATACATTATATCTGCCAACTGAAAGAAGGGAAAGAAGGTAATTTTTATAAACACATAAAAATTTCATCAGGAGATTTCGTATGTGCTTTTCATTCAAGTTTTTGGGTCTATTAGGGGTGCTTATATGTCAATTTGCATTTAAGAAACTGAATTGATTTATAAATTTTGGAAGTGTCATGGTTTGCAAATGAAGTAAACCTACATATAATTTTTAAAATTCTTAGTTTCAATGGATTGCAGACAACATACATGTGGTTCACGTGTCATATAATGACAAGAAAACAAACATAACCGATGTCGTGTTGATACCACGGATCTATGTCACGTGATGATACCGGTCGTGGTGGCTGCAACACTGATTCACACGTGACGGTTTTTGAATCAATCTCCTCCCCCCCTCTCTCTCTCTCTCTCTCTCTCTCTCTCTCTCTCTCTCTCGTCATACGGAAACTCATAACGAGTTGATTTTATATCTTACACACTGCTATTCCGGGGAGCACTTCTTCCAAAAACTTCATATAAAATCTTAGATTAGTAAGATCTGATTAACAATGATTAGAATTGAAACGTATTAATGACAACAATTAAAACTTTACGATTTTTACAAATCTTTTATTCGGAACTTTAATGCATATCATTGATAAAAAAAAAAAATTACCGGGTACAGTGAAAAAATAATTTCTCATTTCCCCATACGCATTTTCTAACACAGTCACCATTAAATCGGCCCCTCGTGCAGCCGATAATAACATTTACAATACAATATCATATTTCACATATAAAACAGCCGATTTTATTTTCCATTAGTCTTGGATCTAATGCATGTCGAGGTTAGAATTAATTTTACTTATGCCTCTATATTTGTTCAACCTGCAGAGTATGTAGACGCTGAAATATTATGTACAAGTATATATTGAAAAAAAAAAAAGATAAGAGAGAGAGGGGGGATATGAGTCTGATGAGAGAAAATGACAAATATTGTTTTTTAAAATCAAATACACTGTAAATAGATGAAGTACGTTGAATTTCATTTTCATGGGTCTACTGTAGGATAAAAGGAGTAGGTTCCTCGGAGATTATAATTAAACCAATTGGAACTTATAAATTCTTAAGTGTGTTTCAATTTTAGTTTAAAGTCATTTCTTTACAATTCCATTTACAAATGTATCGCATAACAGAGTTTTTGGAAGGGACTATATCTAATGGCGGAGGGTAACTTACAGTTTAATTTTCCATACTGCTTTTTTGTCCATCCCATCGCTGAAGAGGGGGGAATGTTATTACGCATTATGGACATCCATCTTAAATGATAATGAAATACATTTACATTTTGAAAAAAAAATAAATGACAAAATGAAATGGTCAAGTAATGTAGATGTGTGATTTTTTAAAAATTCTATTTGGGTGGGTGGGGGGGTATCTAATGAGTACGTTGGATTTCATTTCAAAATTACAGGAATGTTGCAGCTCTTAGTATCAATAATTTCTATCTACAGAGTAATTAGTAGATTTTTAATTTCAAGATACAGCAATGTAAGATGCAGATTACATTAATTTAAAAAGATTTAAAATACTTTTGGAAATTGTATGGAAAGGATCAATAAGAGGTTTCACCCACATGTTAACCTTTTGTGATTGTAAATCAATTGAAAATATTATAAAGACACTGGAAATTATTTCAGGGATTATTTCGTAAGTTGGAATTTTATGATACATATTAAAGTAATCGGAAATATCTATGTACTATGTTTTTTACTTAAAATCTTCAGATAATCCTCAGAGGAAATTTCAGTCATATCTCAGAATAGCGGTAACCTGGAGTCAATTTATATGCATCGATATCGAAGAAGGAAAATACATGCCTCCGGTTCATGTAGTTGCGTGTCTCCTTGCAAGGTAATTATTCTATGTCCAGAAATAAAATAAAACTCTGTTGCATGTCGAAAACGCGTGTATTTCTTCACGATGAAACATTCATATTTCTAATGATATCTTTACAAATTGTAGTGATAGACATTTCCTCATGAATGTGTTGCTATTGTTAACAATGTTGATATGAATCTTGATAAATTCAACGGTTGGGAACTCCGACAGAAATAAAAGTACAATGTAAGTACATGTATAGAAGATAATTTTCATTTTTGAAAATACATGAGGTTATGAACTGCAACGCCGACATGCTTTTCACGAAGCGCGAACATGATTCATGAAGTATGCCGGTCGCTTTTCATATCCTCGTGTATTTTCAAATCAGAAATTTATATCTTAAATATACTTTTATGTATGTTTGCATTATAAAAACTATCAGTCATCTTTCAAAGCAAGTGATATTTATTTTAAAAAATATGTCCAAAAAAAAGTGTAATCCACAGCATTCACATTTTGAGTACATCAAATTCTTAAAATTCAGTTTCTATATATGCGCAGTCGAAAATGGCCTTGAATGCCGTTTGCTTCACCAACAAGCTTAGGGCGTGCCTGATTCAGGTGTATAACGGCAGTAATAATAAAAATTAGTATTGAGATACATTACAATATGTAATCACATTGTAATAATAATTACAGGTTGATATAGAACCATTTTCTATTCCACAGATTAATTTTCTGGAATTATGGATATTCTACATTAACAAATAATGCTTATTACAAACGAGAAAAACCTTGTTTCCAGAAAGGTCTTTTCAACATAACCATGTGTACACTGAATCTTTCTTTTTTTTATTATTATTATTGTTTTTATCATTTTCAATAAATACATAGTATACACCTTTTACTCACACTCTCATACAGATTAAAGAAAGCGATATAGACAATTACATGTATATTCTAGTATTTATTGTTAAAAAAAAAGAAGAAGAAATGCTGTTATCATTAATTGAAAAGACGTTTCCATTTAGACCATTTCTTTTTGTAAAATATTTGTTTTGTAAGTTTTTCTTCCAAAATGTAGTAATCATATAAACATTTCAAAACATCATCAAAAACAATATTGACATTCTTTCTTGAATATTGGAATATGTATCTCTTTACTAAGAGGGTTATAAAGTTTAAAACCATGTGTTCTTTTTCTGGAAACCAAAAATAGCAGTTTGTACACTAAATCCCATTCTTTTACCAGATTTTTGAAAAATCCAATCTGATAATTTTGTCCATAGTGTAGAGACAGAAGGACAATAAAAAAAGATATGCTTAATTGTTTCTGGTTCTAGTGCACATATTGAACAAAGTGGAGAGTTTTTAATTTTTGATATATGTAGGAGTTTGTTAGTACCTAATATTCTATGAATGATTCTACAGTTGAACCATATCAGTCCTGAATCTTTTGTTACATATTTGATGTTTGTATATACATGTTTCCAATTTAAATTTCATTGCAAACTTAAATCATTATCCCATTTGTTTTCACAAATAGGTCGATGCTGTGATTTTGATATTAAATAGTCATAAATATTCCTAGAACCTTTTTTGTATTTGCATAGAATTCTAATGAAATCAGGTTGATATGGTTGAAAAGTTGTATCATGTACATGTATAAGCAGTTTGATATTAGGCCATGAGTGCACAATAGCTTGTTTCAATTCTTCATATGTAGTAAATGGAATCTGAATTGAGTAATCATTTGTGATACTCTGGTAAACTGAATCTTGTTAAATAACCCTGTGTTTATGTTTTTGAGACTGTTTGAAGAGATTATTCTTGTAAATAAGTGCATAGTGTATGTATCAAGTGGAAGACCCTGGGGAAGAATGCTTCTTGCACTAATCAGGTCACCTTCTTGAAATAAAGTGTTAATATTATTATTATCAATATATCGTTTAAACCAGTTTTTGTGAAATTTTGATAATGCTGTTTAAGGAAATTTGCAATTTTCTGACGTTGACACAGGTGCTAATTGATAAAACATTTATTAATACCACAACTTACTTATTTTATCATTTTTATTTGTTACTAAGATATATTATTTGAAGAATTAACAATCAAATATAAGTTTGAACCTACAATTCTAGAAGGGTGGAATTACCTTAATTCAATGAGAAATCTCTTTAACGAAGAGTGACATCTCTTAAACGTAAAGAGATATCTCTTAAAGCTAGAGTTATATCTCTTTAACCTAGAAAGATATCTCTTTAACTTAGATATATCTCTATAATCGTTATATATACATGTATATGTCTGTACCGTAAGAATATATCTTTATCGGTATAAAACAGGTATCTCTCAACGTTAAAAAGATATATTTATGCTTTTTAGAAAGCGATATCTCTCTAACTTTGAAAGATCAAAAAAATAAATGGAAATAGAACTCGGAAATATTAATGTCTTGTGATCAGTCATCCAAAAACTTACTATGAAAGGAGAAGATAACGAACAGTGATCAATCTCATAACTTCTCTAAGCAATACAAAATAGATAGTTGGGCAAACACGGACACCTGGATATACCAGAGGTGGGATCAGGTGCCCAGAAGGAGCAAGCATCCCCTGTCGACCGGTCACACCCGCCGTGAGCCCTATATCTTGATCAGGTAAACGGAGTTAACCGTAGTCAAAATCAGTGTGTCACGGATCATTTTTAATAACAATACCAACATTAAAAGTACTTGTGCGTAGAATC
The DNA here is from genome assembly GCF_947568905.1 of Ostrea edulis. Taxonomy (NCBI): domain Eukaryota; kingdom Metazoa; phylum Mollusca; class Bivalvia; order Ostreida; family Ostreidae; genus Ostrea; species Ostrea edulis. The sequence goes on from NC_079170.1 coordinate 46,401,680, forward strand.
GAGTGGTGTGTTTTGCGTATGGTCAGTTTTTAAATCGACGCAGGCTACTGACAAACAAGTTAATGGTGCAGGGGTTCCAACAGTCTCCTTTAAAGTCAGCATTTCGCAAATTATATGGTCGTTATAATGATCTAGTTTGCCAGTACAACCTATCATTGGGTCAAATGCTGACTGACGTGTTTCATAGAAAAATTTCTCAAAAATAAATTCGTTTATCGATGAACTAATTCGTGGATCGCCGGAACATTAATAGTACAGCCTTGCATTCCGTTCTTTATGGTGCCGGGCAGAGACACGGTTTATTATCACTTTACGCACATTTACCGTACAGTGTCTTGGTTTTACAAGGACATTGTCCGGCTGATAGCAGTTTTTGTAAAAGGTGACAAACTGCATGAAAAAAACCCAAACCTGAATAGTTTTATATCTCGTAACGATGGGAAAACATTCACATAAAAACCAGCTCTACGTCGTATTAACGTATAATGACATATAATAACCTCAATATTTCTCCAGAGAGAGAGAGAGAGAGATTAATGAAGCATTATATAATATAGATATCTTTATTAAAGGGGTATGGGCACGATCTGAGTTTAACATTTTCAAATTTTATTTTCCCCATTTTATATGTTTAGAATGCATTACTAAGTTAAGGTATTTCTAATGGTCATCAGAATTTTGAATGTCAGTTGTCGAAGTACATTATATGTACAAGGGAGATACAGCACTCACAATTCTTTGTTATGTTAACAAGGCTCGTGCCATGTTTTTGTTTATATATGTTAAATTTCCTAGTAAAAGTTTTGTTTAAAACATATTTTTTTTCAATTTACAAGTTAATTCTGAACATAATTAATTAATTTCTAGATTCTGGTACATCTCATTTTGTTTTTAACATGCTATTTTTTTCTATTAAGCATTCTATATGTCAACAAAAACATGGCCCGTTTACATAACAAACTGATTTTTAAAAATATCTCACTTGTAATCAACAACTAATATTTATGCCTCCTTCGAAGAAGAGAGGCATATTGGTTTGCACCTGTCGGTCGGTCGGTCGGTCAGTATGTCGGTCGGTAGACCACATGTTGTCCGCTCAATAACTTAAGAACCAATCACTTGATCGTAATGATATTTCATATATGGGTTGGTGATGAGTAGAAGAGGAGCCCTATTGTTTTGCAGGTCAAAAGGTCAAAGGTCAAGTGTCAATCTACTCTGGACATAGGAAGACCTTGTCCGCTCAATATCTTGAGAACGTTGTACACTGGTACGTCCCAAGAAGTAGATGGCCCCCTATTGATTTTGAGGTCACATGGTCAAAGATCAAGGGTCAAACTGGACATAGGAATATACTGTCCACTCAATATCTTGAGAACCCTTTGCTTGACAGACATCAAATTTAGTACACCGGTACATCTTTAGGAGAAGATGTCCCCTATTGATTTTGAGGTCACATGGTCAAAGGTCAATGGTTAAACTGGACATGGTAATATATTGTCTTCTATACTAAAAATTATTTGCTTGATTGACATCAAACCTAGTACACTGGTACAGCATAAGGAGTAGATGACCCCTTTTGATTTTTAGGTAACTTGGTCAATCCACTCCTGACATTGGAAGATATTGTCTGCTCAATATTTCGAATTGGTGATACTACTATCAATCAAATTATGCATGTGTATAACCATTTTCAATTTTGCATCATGAGGGGCATAAATGTTTTACAAACATCTCTTGTCTAATTTTGGTTGACCAAAATAATATCTCGTAGTACTTTCACAATCCGAAGGGCGCATGTGACGTCACTGTACCACGTGACTACCTACCTAATTAACTAGACTTTTTTTAAATCGGGGCTTAGATTTAAAGTCTGTCTTGTGGTTTATTATCGCAAAATTTCGGCAAACGAACTATTAGAATTAGTTACTATAAGCATAAAGAAGACAAAATGCATGTAATTTTGTATACTTTGAAAACATGACATGTGTCCTTCAGTTAAGCATTGTAAACAATAAGATTGGAAAAAAAGAATTAAAATCTTTCATCTCAAATCGTATCCATGCCCCTTTAATACATGTTATTTAAAAAAGTAAAAAAATATACACTTAATTCCAAATGAAGAAATATAACATAATACACACATTGAATGTACACTATTTATGAAAAAATTCAAAATGATAGCTAAATTTATTTTTTATAAGTAAAATAAATACAATTTACAGTATTGAATGTACTGTATACCCATGATTTTCTCCATTAAGTCCAAAACAGTGGGGGAAATTTGAATAGAGTTATATAGGTAGACGTAATATTTCTTAACTTTTTAACAGCGTAAAAAAATTACAACAATCCGCCCTTTTTGTAGGAATTTTATATTTGTTTTGTTTGTATATTTTACGTCCCGTCGAGAATTTTTCACTCATATTGAGACGTCACCAGCTGTAGGTGAAGTACCACAAATTTAAACATATGCTTAGCGCTCAGGACCATAGCAGTCAGGGTTCTCTAGCAACGCTTGCCGTGACACGGGACCTCCGTTTTCAAGGTCATATCCGAAAGACCCGTGATTCTCACTTCTAAATACCGAGCATTAGAAGGAGCAATCACTACCTACATGTACGTTAACGTCTTAGGTTTGACGTGGCCATGGCACGAGTGGGGCTTGAACTAACGACCTCCTGGTTACGAAGCGAACGCTATAGCACTGAGATATTTGTACTTATTACAACGAAACTAAGGCTAAAAAATATCAACACATGCATCCATTTTTTGTGTGGTTGTATCAAGTGTCCTTATTTGACTAAATCTATTTCTCTGTGGTATGTAATGCATGCAGCGACGAAGCGACTGTGGTGAAAAGCCCTCCAATACTGACGTCTGTAAGTTCCACGGACCTACAATAATGTTTATTTTTCATTGGATGAAACGGTCACGTGATTTCCGTTTACATATATATAGGCGGCATTACTGCAAACATAGCATTTTTTTTCTAGAAAGTATGTTTTTCTCTTTATAATTAAAGTAGTGCATGCCCCTTTATTCATGACGCAGATGTCTACTTTCCACAATTTTTAAAAGATAGCGAGAACGAATCGACATGGTAATAAAGTTATATATGTTTTTGCAATACTTCTCGACATAATGTGCAGTATATGGCTATGGTGAAAGGGTCTTTGACCAGATAAAACATATGTTACATGTAGCTTACGGGCTCAATCAAACAGATATACGACCAATAAGAAACCTTATAATTAATTCCCAACGATTATTATTGGTATTATATTTCATATCGCATCCTTTATCAGCCGGGGTTCTCCTTATATCAGTTTGATATGTCTCTACGATGCTAAATTGAATCTAACCAACATTCTTGCACACCGCAGTCTTGATCTATGTTCAACCCCCGTCGAAGTGTGTACGTAGATCGAGACTCTGTCTATAACCATGCAAGGACGTTCACTAAAATCAGACATGACCATCGGTACTTCATTTTACCTCATAGACACATTTTCATATAGCTGCAGAACTGTAGCTCTCTGAAAAAATAATTTGACGGAACAGAGAGCTACAGTTCCACCCCTAATAAAAAACTTCGATTTACGGCGCACAAAAAGCTGCGCACGGTTGAGGCCTGATATCGTTGTATTCTTGTGTTGCTGTCTCATTTTAATATCAAAAAATTCTTAACATATTTTCCTAGTATAGTTGTGCCTCAACCGTGCGCAGCTTTGCGCCGTAAATCGAAGGTTTTTATTAGGGGTGGAACTGTAGCTCTCTGTTCCGTCAAAATGTTTTCAGAGAACTACAGTTCTGCAGCTAATTTTCATATTGAAATACTATAATCCCCTCTCGGTCATCTTCACAAGTCAAGGGTTATCGATTTATATAGCCACTGATGTCAAGGGTTAGTGCGAGGTAACGAATCAATAACTCTTAACTTGTGAAGATGCCTTTCGGTATCTGATTGTTACATTTATTAACAGGATTTTTGTAGATTTCTTACTAGTATATTGTGATGTCTTATAACACTTTTCATCGGTTGCGGTAGATCAGTGGCAGAGCGTTCGCTTCGTACCCGGGAGGTCGTGAGTTTGAGCCCCGCTCGTGCCATGGCTGAGTCAAACCAGGACGATAAAATCGTAGGTGCCTGGGTCAAGGATATTGCACTATAACTCAATAACCTGCATGTGTATGTGTAAAAAATGGAGAAAATTGGAATGCTAATTAAGCTTCTTGAAATATAAAAAAGGTAAAAAGAGACACCATAGATCGGAGAGAAATATTTATTCGTGGTTCGAATTTCCTCCATTGTTTACATTTAGGTTATCATAGTGCAATATCGTGACACAGGCGTCTATGGTTAAAATAGGTGATGGTTGCTCCGATTAAAGAACCCTCACTGCTTCGGTCCTGAGCACTAAATCTGTGGTACTTCACCTACAGCTGGTGACGTCTCAATATGAAATGTAAGTTCGTCGTGGGAAAATCACGTTGAAATGTAATGGTGAAGATAACAAATAGCGATCAATCTCATAACTCCTTTACAAATTGCATGGGCACACACGAACCCCCGGATATACCAGAGATGGGATAGGGTGCCTAGGAGGAGTAAGCATCCCCTGACGACCGGTCACATCCGTTGAAATGTTAATTTATATGATTATTCTGAACGTAAATGAAATAAATCTTTTATTGACACATAATGAAGGTAGAAACTTCAAAATGGGGAAAATTTCTAGCGATAAAATCCACTACAAATGCATTGTTTTAATGTGTTAGAATTTTTGTATCGAATATTTAGCTACAGATGTATATCTGATTTCTTCATCATGACTGTAGTTTTGAAATATGAATGTTAAATGATTACCTGGATTTACGAGAGAAAAAAACAACCGTTGTAGCCTAAAATTCTCTATAGCCATGTGTCGTATTAAAATAGTTTAACTGTACATAATTCTCAATTACTGCACAATTTCTACAGAGTTAACGGATTCATGGAGGTCTTCCCGCCATTGTTACATGTATTTATATAACAAAATCCAGCTTTACCCATCTCAACTGGTCGCAATCGCCATTTTTTAGCGGGAACATTGAACCATATGGTAATGACATACTACTAGTAAAATGATATGAAAACAAACAATCGTTTAAAGTGTGAGAATGAAATGTATCGACATTGAATCATTGATATCAATTAAATAAAGAATGGTATATCAGTAACAATGGATAAATATACAGATCACTGGTGCGTACAAAATAACATTTATATTAAATATCTCAATCATATGCATGGTCATTGAATACCAGCCAGTAATGTAAAACGACCAATTTATAAATAAATGTTGGTAATTTTTTTCATCATGTCAAAGTGGGCGTGACTCTTGTGTGAAGATGCCACTCGATAGTAGAACGGCCCCGAGCAATCCTGTCAGCGGACTACGGTGATACCTCAGATACGGGACGCGCCATCAGTTGATTAGTTTATCCGTATTGTCAAAAAACAGCAGGACCGCAGACAAATTGCTCGAGAGAGACTTTTACACCTCTAGTGTGAACATCTCCGCTGACCGAGCGCGGTTGGCAGAAAAAAAGGCGTCTAGAAAAATGTCTCAAGTAGATCAATGCTTTCTTTTTAGCAATTTGGTTACCATGGTGTTGTCCTTAACGTTTATTTTGAAACATATAAAACTATCAAATATCTTTCTTTTTTTTTTTTCTTTTTTTTCCAATCACCTTGTTGGGAGTAATTAAAATCTAAAATATGCCATCTATATACATCTATATATTCTTGTTTCGAAATTATAACTGACTCATTTTGTAGACTACTTCAGATTAATTATTTCCCTATTTCACAAACATGGAAATAAGGGAGAGGGGTGGGGGGTAACCGTGAGGTTATCTGTTGCATTTTGTACAATGATTCATAGAAATTTATGACAAGGTGACCCGAGCCCTCGATAAGGTTTCCATTGTCATGATAGGAAATGCATGCATACTTAATCCACGAATATTATATCATAAATACTGGGGTGACAAAATCCGATGTGTTTCAATATAATGAATGGCGTTAGGTCTAAAGAAGTAAATCATTATGTTAAAGAGTGCATTCGTTACGTTACCTGTGAAACTATTCAGTGTACGGATATACATGTACCTGTATATATTCACACATATTCTCTTCTTTTTTATCAATAAACCACGGTTTTCTTTTTTCAAACGTTGCTTCATTTCAAACTTTCAATCATAAATTATTACACGGTCTTTCCGACATACTCGGATTTATAAACGTGTTTTCCGAGTTTGTGGGAAAGGCCCGAGGAGTCGCGAATACTCAACCATACTGTATTGAGATTTAGCGCATGCCTTATTCATTTTCACAATCGTTGAATGATCCTGTGGGGATACGGGTTAGAATATGTCCTCAGTACCCCTTGCTTGTCGTAAGATGTGACTAAATGTGGCGGTCCTTCGGATGATACCACAAAAAACGAGGCCCCGTGTCTCAGCAAGCAAGTATGGCACGATAAAGATACTTCCTTGCTCAAAGGCTGTAAGCGCCGAGCATAGGCCTAAAATTTGCAGCCCTTCACCGGCAAATGTGACGTCTCCATATCGAGTGAAAAATTCTCGAGCGGGACGTTAAACAATATACATGCACAATCAATAACCGTTGAATGTTATCCAGGTACAGAGTGGGCATGATCTTCCCAAATGTTTCTCGGTCAACCAGATTCGATTACTTGCACTTTACACAAAAATATACAAATGTGACAATAAGTAATAAATTTAGTCACCGTAAAAAATGTTCTTCAGTGCATCGTTTGTACATGAACATGTAAGCCTATATATAATGAAAATTAGTATTGCACCTGCACAAATAGCATCGTGAATGGCATTTAGTGATTTTTTTTTTTTAAAATATATAAAACTATCAATTGTCTGTGGAAAAAAAGGGGATGGGGGAGGGTATGCAACACAACTTGTCGGAAACCAATTCTATTAAAAAGATTCAGGATCCAATGCTCAAAGAAATTACATTTTAGTTTGACAATGCAGAGAATGTCCCCAGAACAATAAGATCATGTAAAGATTCTCAAGTTTGGGGGGAATGTATCTGTATTATGTTGCCATGTCAAGGTTAACAATATGGAATGTATTAAAGTTCCCTGATACAGAAAGTAAATCGATCATTTAAGGAGGAACCACAGGCGAGCGTTATACTACTGTATTTGTCAAATATGATGCTATATTTCATGATGGGTAAAATTTTAAATGCCGAAGATTTTTGACAACGAATCCAAATATTTACCTTTAAAATTTTCATGACACAGAGAAATAACCATGGACCAACCAATGAAAACACCAACAGAAAGAATACCCGCTAATCTTATATCTGACGAAGAAGAGTCCTGTCGTGGATTGGAGTAAAGGGTGTTAATTTGCATAACTAATGATAACCATGGTGTCCACAAAGGCGTTCCAAGAACTGCGATCTGTCATCATACATACAACATGATGAAGATGGATGTCCTATCTATTGAACTTCTGAAGACCCCGTACCAGTGTTCAGAGCTTCAGTGTTTAACTCACTGGTCCAAGGGGCCGGAAACAATGTGAAGTTACTAATGTTCAAATGCAAGTTTAGATATTTGATTTTGAATTATTCGGAATATTCTAAAATATTAGCCAGTGATAACTGAGAGTTGTAATCAGAGTCATCATCCACTGCTGCTTTCTCTGAATTTATGCAAAATTAATAACACCAGACGCTTAATCTATAATCATCTGTTTATGTGATTAATTATAACGAACAGTGATCAATCTCTAACTCCCACAAGAAATACCAAATAACGACTTGGGCAAACACGGACACTGGACATACCAGATGTGGGATTAGGTGTCTAGGAGGGGAAAGAATCCCCTGTCTACTGGTCACACCCGCCATGAACCCTATGTCTTGATGAGGTAAACGGAGTTATCCATAATCAAAATTAGTGTGCCAAAAACGGCCTAACAATCGGTATGAAATAAGTCAGATAGCATTTGACCCAATGATAGGTTATAGATGGTTGGATGTCGTTTAACGCCCCGCTCGAAAATCGTTCACTCATGTGGAGACGTCACCATAGAGACGGTTGAAACCCCTGTAACATCAACTTGTTTGTCAGTAGCCTGCCTCAATTGAAAAACTGATCATACTCAAAGCAAGCTCTTGCGTATCTAATCGGTTGGGCGATATAAACACCATATGCAGGTGATAATGGAATATTGCTACATAAATATGGAAAGTTGATCATGGAGAAGCTTAAATCATCCCGTTTGTCATAAAGTTGAGTTGTTAGTTTGCCGTTTGGTATCTACTTTCAATAGCATATCTAAGTATGAAGCATGTGAAATGTGAGACGGAGCTTGTACAACCTGCACCTGCGATACAGTTATACAGTGTAGATATATTTAAGCGATTAATCGACCGACCTCTAAATGAGAAAGTACAGTAACTTATAGATAAAATAATTTCCTAATAAAATCGGAAGTCATTTCAACATGTAATTGTTATGAATTTGTCTTATTTTACTGGGTTCTTATGGAAAAAGGTCTTGTTTTATCCATAAATTAAATGCAAACACGATTATCTTACTGGCATATAACGAACTTGATCGCCCTTTGCCTTTCACTTACCGATCCTCTCAGTTATTTGATGGTCTCGGGCTGACAGACAGGTCACGTGTTAAGGTCAAACCACATGCTTCCGCTGAAGTATGCAATAGCTCGAAGTACTGAAAATTATAAACCGTCTGCACTTTCACTTATCACACCCATTTTTAACGGTGCCACTAATTACTCAAAAGGATGTAAGAAACCAAACCGATCTAGAGACTCAAATATTAATTTTGAACAATAATACTTCAATATTTAATATAACAGTACATGAATTATGGTGATAACAAGTCTTTAAAAAGATAGATAGCTCTTATCATGTCTATTTTTATACATACCACATTAACACAGGTGTTTATCGATTTATAATAATGATGTTAATGTGGGTAATTAGTGGCACCGGTCAAAATGGCAGTGAAATGGCAGTGATAAGTAAAAGTACAGATGGAACAATTTTCAGTCACTTGGAGATATTACGGAACTCAGTTTATGAATTGGAGTAAGAAATTCAATTTTAAAAGGATATCTAATGTTGCATATTGTATGTAATTGTAGTTGCAATGCCAACACATTCTGTTTAGTGGTAAATGTGCCAGGGTTCAGCTAAAATTCCGAGTAAAAACTAGTAGACATTTTTTTCTGAATTCATTTCTGCATATCTTGGGAAGTGTACGGAATTTCGAGATGAACTTTGGTAGTAATGTAGATTGATTATGTATGAATATATTAGAATACAGAGTGCAATGTTATATCATTTCGTTGATTGTATTTTCATTGACGAACTTGGGTATTCTCTGGTATATTTAAAGAATTCTATATATGCCTTTACTCTTCAATAGTAAATTCAAACCCAAGCGATGTGATTGCCCGTGGGTTGAACACTGCCCATGCGACCTAGTTTTCGGATACGGAATGAGTTTTTCTACACTTTCATGTTGTAACACATATGCCCTTGACTTTTTCAAATGACCTAGAATGCCCCTTTCCATATACATGTATGTACTTGGGGCTTGGAACACTCAAGTATCAGAACCTTAAAGTCGTGCCAAAATCCAAGCCTCTACATGTACTGCATAGCGTTGATTAACTATGTAGTGTCGGGACAGACCTCTCCTCTGCATCGTTTGTGAAAATCATGTCCATGTACAGTGGGGGATCCAAGATTTCCGAAGGGGGGGGGGCACACATGTGAAGGTCAAGTATTAGCCAAAATACTCAGCCATTTTGGGTGCCGAAGCTGGAGTTTTACTCGTAAATTTGTGGCGAAAAATAGGGGGAGGGGCTCTAAATCCGCTACTGTATGTATCAAGTTTAATTGTATACACAATTAAAAAATGTATTGTAATGACGTTTCACGTGCTTGGGAAATACCTCAAAAAATTTTAATCAACAAAACATGTAAAATACCCTATCCTCTGTCTCATGCAAACAAAACTGAAGTCTGACCATACTTCAGCAAAATAAAAAAAAATAAAAATGATAAATATGAGAAAAAAATCATTATATTGTATCAAAAACATCATATGGTGTAATAAAAGTAAGGCAGCATGGGTCATATCAGTAACAAATCACCTTCAACATTAATTTAAAGGAGTGTTTCTATATAAATGATTTATCTGTTTGTACTGATTTTGTTGCGGTAGATATAAAATGACTGGAAGTGAGAGAAGGGAAATTGAACTGTATAGAAAAAATATCTTTATCACACAATTTAATGTCTTCCTTCGGTAATAAAGATTTCAAAGCAAATACACTGTCAACTTTTCTGTCTACTTTTCATGTAAATGACTCCATGGGATTTCCATGATAATAGAAACATGGTACAGAAGTTTGATAAGTTATTATAGATGATATCTGCTGTGAATAACACTTTCAGAATTTATAACTATATTGCTATATCCGTAATTATATTTACGCAAGTGTCACAAATTTAATGGGATCGTTAAGGGACAAACCGTTTTCTCCTCACCTATAATTGCATTGACGTGCACCTCCAAGCAAGACGGAACATCATAAAAATGATTAATGAATACCCAATTTTTCGACTGAAAATGAAATATTCCATCATCACCCGTCCAGGTTTTTTTTTTTTGTGTTCATAAACTATATTATATAATATTGTTGTGAACGTTTGGAGAATTCAGAATTTTCTCTTTTTATTTTTATTCATTTTTGGGTTTTTTGTTTTTGTTTTTTTTTGGCCATGTGCAATGTTCTCAGGTTTGCTCTTACACGGATGAAAACTCGTGTGATCGTGATTGGGAGACATATCTTGAAAACTTGAGGATCCTCCATAAATCCGGGGTTCTAAGATAAAGGAAGTGGACAATCCTACCTAGACAAACTGTACTCCTGTGATTCTGGCTAAGAATTTTTTTTAATACATCTTTTTAAAAAATCTTTTTAAAATTCTTATCATTATCTTTCAATAAATCCAAATCTACCCTACATGAGAGTGCTTGCATGTCAGTTCATAAATCGAATCCTTCTTGTTTCGATAAGATTTGAAAACTTAAAAGATTTTCTCTATAACTTTAAACCCTATGTATTATCGAGGCACCCTGGGTTCGGGAGTGATGGTCTTAAAAATATTGAATCTACATTTCATAATGAGTACACTTGTATTTTGATTAATCAGATAAATTGTATCTTTCTTATTCTTATGGAGAATTGGATATATCTCAAAATACTTAAATATTCGTATGTTAAACCCCGTGGGCCCTGGTTTGAACAATCTGAACTATACACGAGTGTGAACAATCTGAACTATACACGAGTATGAACAATCTGAACTATACACGAGTGTGAACAATCTGAACTATACACGAGTGTGAACAATCTGAACTATACACGAGTATGAACAATCTGAACTATACACGAGTATGAACAATCTGAACTATACACGAGTGTGAACAATCTGAACTATACACGAGTATGAACAATCTGAACTATACACGAGTGTGAACAATCTGAACTATACACGAGTGTGAACAATCTGAACTATACACGAGTATGAACAATCTGAACTATACACGAGTGTGAACAATCTGAACTATACACGAGTATGAACAATCTGAACTATACACGAGTATGCTTCTGTATCAGTTTACTCAGATATCCTCTTGCTGTTCTTGAGAGGAATGTATTTTAAAAGAAATATATATTTCATTTTTGAAAATACATGAGGGTATGAACAGCGACGCTTCACGCCGGCTTATTTCTTGAAGCGTCGTGGCGCGTCATGAAAAAGTTCACGCTGGCGCGGCGTGGAGCGTCACAGTTCATACTACATGTATCATGTATTTTCAAAAATAAAGACTATTTCTTTCATTTACATTTTACTTTCATTGCTGTCTAAATTCCCAGCCGTCGAGATGTACATTTATCTGTATTTATTCGCGCATTGTTAACACCTGCAACACATTCATGAGGAAATGGCTATCATAACAATTTGTAAAGAAACACTGAAAATGTAAATATCAAAAGGTTTTCTATGATGGAATTCATGTGTGTTTGGTTAACTGGAGGAGCATGTCATCTTTGAAAGGGAGATGGGAAGTTCAGTTTTGTTCATGCTACATTTGGAGGCAGAGCTTTCTACAGAAATATATCCAAGAGTTTGTTGAAACTGTCCCCAAGTTGAAAATGTAAAACGTTAAAGTAGACAAGTAAAGACATATGAAGGTTAGTTACAATACCCCCCCCCCCCCCCCCCCCCACACACACACACACACAAATCGTGAAACATGATGTATATCTATTTGTTTCATACAGTTGATATCAAGACCAATGCCAATCTCAGCCTCATAAAGGTGACTTATTTATTCACCATCACCAACTGACTACTCAAATGAAACTTCACCATAGCGCTTTCACATTTTTGAGATTTAGGAGGCTGTTGTAACATAAAATCCTTTTGAATAATTTATTGACATATGTAACAAGTACGAAACAGAACTGTAATTCAATTTGGGGATAAGATTTTACATGAAGTTAGACAGGAGCACCAAGAACTACCGCAGCGAAAATCTGGATTCACGAAGTAACTTTATATCCATTATTATCAACAAATGTATTTCATTTACATTTCATTGCTCCCGAAGGCGAGAATTTCGTTTTTCATGCTGTTTAATCTCTCCTGATATACATATCTACGAATCATATTTCAATACACCTTATTGAGAATTGCAACACTCAGCACTATAGCAAGTGATGGTGCATCTACACTCAACACATTGCGACGAAAACGACCCCCACCCCCCCCCCCCACCCCCCCAAAAAAAACAATTACCCGACTTTTGGTCGTGTAACAGAGAACATGGTACCGTAGTTTTTAAAGTTACAAAACATATAATCCCATAAATACACATACACCTACCATTTCAACCCTCTTGAAATACCAGATAGACATTGATTCTTTATTGAGGATTGAAGGTAGCGATGACGTAATCGATATCCAGAATTTAAATGCTTTAGTTAAACCGGATTCATTACTGACGAAAAAAGAATCCCATCTAATTGCGGCACAATGGCCCAGCAGGTCGGGTACTTCACACGTATTAAAAGTACCACCCATAGTTCCTCGCTGTGATACATCAGGTTCTTTGGTACAGTTCAAAAATTAAAACTTTAGTTCGTTCATAATAGACGTCCTTGCTAAAGTTTTTTCCCCCTTATGTATTCTTCAATGTGTATAATACGTTGTAACTATGACTGTATTTCATCTCGATTGTTGATTGGTCGCCCGGTCGTGATCGCTTCAAGCTAAATACGAACTATTTGCTTTAATGTTTTTTTTTCACTGTAACTGTTGGAAAGAAGCTTAATCTAAAACCATGCTTATATATATATACGATTCGACTGCTATAAAGCTTCTTAAATGACGTGCGGCACTTTGTGAAATGCGTGTACACCACATACGCCGTCAATTTCAACGACTATCACTTGGAAATTATCAAATAGTGTCTTTTTAAATGTTTTTAATTTGCTTCAAATGAAAATGTATCACAATAAGATCGACAGCCGTAAATGAAAGAGAGAAACATAATATTCAAAATATCCCTACATTTACATAAACACAACGCATTCCACACATAGTGAAGAATACCAATTTAATGCAATTCATTTCAGATCCATCCTGCAGTGACAACCGCACACAGCAGATTTTATCATGACTTGCAAAAAGTTTACAAGTTTATAAAACACTCCATGATATATAACCCATCGTCAGATTGTAGAGTGAGGGAAAAGTGTTCTATAATAGATAAAGCCGGGGTCTTCAGCGATCAATCGATTGACCAATCGATAGGTTGAAATTTGTTTGTAATAAAATGTTTTTATCTTCCGCTTCTTAAACATGTGTGTACTTTTTATAGAAGGCCTCAAAGATTGATTTTATATTGTTTAACGTCTCTCTCGAGAATTTGTCACTCATATGGAGACGTCACCAAGACCGGTGAAGGGCTTCAAATTTAGGCCTTTGCTCGGCGCTGACAGCCATTGAGCAGTGAAGGTTCTCTAGCGTGCCACCCTGCTGCGACACAGGACGTCCGTTTTTAAGGTCATCTCCGAGGACTCGTGACATTCACACCTGATGCTGAGCGTTTGGCGATGGAACTGTCACTACCTGTTTTCACGACTTGGGTTTGTCGCGGCCGGGATTCGAACCCCGGCCTTCCGCATGCGGGGCGAACGCTCCAACTTCTAGACCACCGCGGCGGTTCGGGCCTCGTCTAAGACTAGTGTATTGCACTAGCAGATCTACCCTTTTCAAATAAAGCAATTTATTTTTATCATTGAAAAGTATGTTCCAACGCGACATCAATTATAAATATCTCCCACCAATTGGTTACCAGACTGTGTAGTATGCATGCACTATGCGTAAAGTATTGGGGGGAAAATACATGTCCCAGAATGTTCACATCCATCAGCGTTATGTCCCTGTTCACAAGACTAACACGGTTACCAGAGAAAACAGGTTAATCCTGAATAGTCTGTGTTTAAATGATGTACATTGTACAATGGATTAAAGGATTAAATGAACAAGGTTATGACACGACACTAGGCTATTACGCAGACACCATTAACAAGGTCCTTGCTTTCCACATGAACTGGGGGTACTGCGGTGTAGTTTATTTACATCTTATGTCTTCCGCTTTTGTCTGTCGATTTAGAAATAAATGCCTTGTTTGTTTGTAGGTATGAGAACAATAGCGGAAGTATACGGGAGAGTGGGCGGTGTTAATTTGTGTGACTTGCAGAACATTTCCCATGATTCCATTGGTTTTATTCCCGAGGGGATCCGGGTTAGAATAGGTCTTCAGTACCCCTTGCTTGTCGTAAGAGTCGACTAAATGGGGTGGTCTTTCGGATGAGACCGCAAAAACCGAGATCCCGTGTCACAGCAGGTATGGCACGATAAAGATCCCTCCTTGATCGAAGACCGCAAGTGCCGAGCATAGGCCTAAATTGTGCAGTCCTTCACCGGCAAGGGTGAC
The DNA here is from genome assembly GCF_947568905.1 of Ostrea edulis. Taxonomy (NCBI): domain Eukaryota; kingdom Metazoa; phylum Mollusca; class Bivalvia; order Ostreida; family Ostreidae; genus Ostrea; species Ostrea edulis. Next base: position 46,416,838 of record NC_079170.1, read on the forward strand.
GTCTCCAAATTCTCGAATGAGACGTTAAACAGTATACAACCTACCATTTGCTTCCACCCCCCCCCCCCCCCCCCCCCCCCCGTAAACCGTAAAACAAACACACAAGATTGGTTCTTTATATTTTGTATTTCAAAATTAAAGCACACAAAACAAAAAGATTTACATGTTCTCTCTTTATTTTTAGTGATAAGTTCGTTTTATATACTGAATTTTGGGGTAAACCGTATAATATCCATGGAGATCCACGCATAATCGTCATCTGGGTACCAGGGAATCCCTGGATCGTACACGCTGTAATACATAGACCAATATATATTCTTGTGAACATAGTTTCATCTTTACGTCAAAGTTCATATCGAGTATTTATAAACGTCTATATATATATATATATGCGTAAAAGGTTTATCACAGATAAAACTGCAACACTAGACAACAAGGACCTGCACGTTGACCTGACAGAATCTAAATCTGGTTTGATTCACCGACACAGAATATTTTAATTCTGATTTTATCAGCATTGTTTAAATAATTTGAAATATCTCAACACACAAGTCAATTCTCAGGATGAAAGTGGACAAAAAAGCGTTAGTTTATACACTGTAATTATGTTATCAAACGTATCCTAAACCCTACACCCTAACAACTTATCCATGTCAAAACAATACTACATGCTACAACGGAGAGAGATGTCCGCTCAATGTCTATCTCTTCATTTTGAGAGTAATGTTAACCCTGTACGTAGATTATGTCGCCCGATGAGGCTACCAGCATGCCTGACGAAGGTTCACCGTGGAACACCTTCCAGTAGCTCCCATCTACCATCACGCCTGGTAAGGTTTCACCGTTTCAGTTCACTTGTCTTGGGTTCTAGATTTCACGGACACTTTGCCATTTTTCAGTTGTACTTCAATGCCCAGCTCTTCTACCACTGCTGATTTGTCACTGACACCTTGCACTTTCAGGTCTGACAACACTCTCTGGTTCTCCAAGTTATTTTCACACAGGTTGTGTATGGCTAGTATCGCCCACTGAGAGATATCTGCGGATTAGTTAAGGGGCATTTTTCTTCTGTTTGGTAACTACTCCTGGCTTTAACATTCTCTTTGTGTATTCTAGAACCTGTGCTAAAAAATTGACAATTGAAAAATAAATGATGCTGGGTGCACAATTTGTAAAATATTCACATAGCGATTTTGACAAACAGTTGTTTAATTCCCGGTACAGCTCTCAAAATGTAATGATACCCATAAGATAATGATTACGCTCTTTTAAAGTTAACATGCTCAAATCGTATGTTGGCAATACACGATCTCAATAACCGCTAGACAATCAGTTTTTACATTCAAATTTATTTGGTTAACCAGGTGTACACGGGCAGTTTTTTAAATCCCTTTAAGAGCGACCACACTAGTGGTTAAAAAAGAAAGTAGGTGTCAAAAGAGTTTCATCTTTAGCAATTGTGATACAGCACCATGAGAATACCAGGATAATATACTGATTTAATTCACCGGGTTTTTTCTCTCGTTTTTTTTTTTTTAAATATAATTTTTGAAAGGATGTCTGTACTTACTTTAAAGGGGCATGGACACGATTTGAGCTAAAAATCTTCAAATTATATTTTTCCATTTTTATTTTTTACGATGCTTAATTAAAGTGTTTCTAATCATCAACCAAAACTTGAATATCAATTGTTGAGCTACAAGTGAGATACAACACTCACAATTCTTTGTTATGTAAGAAGGTTCCTGCCATGTTTTTGTTTACATATATATTGCCTTATAGAAAATATCATATTCAAAACAAAATAAGATGTGACAAACACTAGAAACTATATAATTGTGTTCAGAATTAAATTGTAAATTGAAGAGAAAGAAAATCTGCTTTAAACGAATTTTACAACATGACAGAGCCTTGTTTACATAACAAAGAATTGTGAGCTCTGTATCTCCCATGTACCTTGACAAATGACATTCAAATTTGTGCTGACCATTAGAAATACCTTAGTTCAGCATTCTAAACATTAAGAATGAAAAAATAGAATTTGAAAATATTCAACTCAAATCGTGTCCATGCCCCTTTAATAGGGCTTGACACGCATAAGACTTAAACCTGTATAAAGTGATCTCTAAAGGTAAAATACACTTGGAAACGCTATAACCATGGGGATGGGAGAGTCTGGTTTATCTGTGGGTCTTGTAATAGTGAATGTAAAATATAACAATCAAATAAAAAACAATGGAATCAAGGTAAGACCACGCAGTTTATTGTATGCTATTTTGTCTTTTATTAATGGCCAAAATTTTAATGAGAGGGGAGGGTTAAATTCATACTTCCAGACATTATAGGTAGCGCTGGAAAAGAGAGAGAGAGAGAGAGAGAGAGAGAGAGAGAGATACTCCCCCACTGTAATAAAAGGGACACTTCCTGTAATGTGGAGGCAATTGAAGTTAAAAAGTAGCTACTTTAGAGTTGAAGAATCACATTTTACATTTGCTAGCATTAAATGGTACAAATACCAATACCACTAAGAAATATATGTTTCTATATACCCCAAAACACCAAATTATGATTAAATGAAACGTTAATATTACGGTAAAAATATATCAGGCCTGGAGATTATAAAACCTTTACCGTACTCATACTCATACTCGGCCATGTTTGTTTTGAGTACAACTCTGGGCAAGCTCCAAAGCATACTCGAAAAATCTTGAGCATGTACTCCATTGAGTAGGAGAATAATTATATAAAAGTTTTATATCCTTCGCTTTTGAGTATGAGTACGATTGAGAGCATGGAGTTCGAGTTTGAGTATGAAAACGTGCTCCAAAAAGTTTTATAACCTCCGGGCCAGAAAGAGGGAGGGGAGCTTCGGGCCCCTTAAATCGAACTCCGCCTCCGCGCATGAAGCGAAAAAGCGTAGACAATTACTAGTATGCGATGTTACAATACGGAAATCGCGATAAAGCAGAGGCGCGATAACGCGATATATCGTAACAATGATGATTTTACGAAGACTTAATGAGAATGACGAAATGCTCCATTGTTACATGGTTACTAACTGCGATGGAGTGACCATGCACTATGATATATTATTTTCAATATTTCCATTTCGAACCTATAATTTATTATCTACAATGTTGAAAGTAGCCTTCGAAGTTGGCCTAGAAACAGCATTTTTCCATTTAAGCACCGATTTTGACATGAAATTGGGTTTTTAAGGCAGGCCTGTGAAATTATCCTCGTCGTGGTCGATTTTATTCCAAGCACAATATTAAATCAATCTAATTAAAATCAGATCTGACTTTAATTAGATTGATATTAAATAATTAATTTTGCGTTACTCGACGAAAGCACATGTGCCGTACAAGAATTGACGTGTGTGCCTCTCTGGGACGTCTTAATATCAATTGCCCATAGAAAATCCAGATATTGTGCATTCCTGCGTCATGCTTATTGTTTCCGCGAACCGGTCTGATTTTTTAACAGCTACTGCAACAAGACACCTCAATTCTGAAGGTCGTATCCGAATCAAAGACCTGTGACTTTCACATTTAATGCCGACCGTCTGGCGATGGAACAGTTACTACCTGTTTTAATTACATACATGTACTTCTGATCTCCATTTCGATAATTCAGACACGTTTATCATGCATCAGTAACATGTTTATCGTTGCCAGATATAAATGCCTTGTAAAATAACTTTTAAAAAGTTGGGAGTTAGCCCGAAAGTAATTAAGACCGGATATATACCATCACAGAATAAAAATAGAAATATGTCATATACTAGTAGAGCTCAAAATGCGTAAACAATGACATGTATCATGCTAGTACACCATAGTAAGAGGTCTATTAAAATGTCACGTCACTGTACTAAAGGCATCGAAAACAATCAATTACATTTCCTCAGCCTTACGCGACAAATCTTTTCAAGGTCATATCCGAAAGACCTGTGATTCTCACTTCTAAATGCCGAACGTATAGCGAAGGAGTAATTACTACCCATGTTTATGTCTTAGGTTTGCCGCCATGGCATGAGCGGGGCTGGAACTCACGACCTCCCGGTTACGATTGGAGGTCTTTCATTGGGTTACCGCGACCGGTATAATAATTATGGGTGAGCTTTTTGCGAAGACTAAAACCATATCCGGACTAATAGTTTTTTTCTTCTTCTTTTATTACCCTGAATTGACCTGTGAGCAATCCTTAACGTGCCAACGCCGATACGGCCATATCCAAAAGATCCACGATTCTCACTCTAAATGCCGAGGGTATGGCGAAGGAACAATCATTAGCAATGTTATCGTTTGAGATTTGACGCGGCATACAACAAGCATGACTCCAACTCAAAGAGTCCGGGGGTGGGGTTACGAAGCGAACTGAGCTACTGCGACCGGTGGGTAAAAAGGAAGGAGATAAAAGGGAGAGGGGGACTGAGGAAGGGAAGAGAGGGTTGGAGAAAAGGACAGGGAGACGGGAGAGGTGGGCAACGCTGTTTACACCCCACCCTCCCAATATAGTTAAGTAGTATTATATATTTACATTTACTATGTGTTTTCTGATTCTATTGAAATCCACTGCTTGTCATTTGCAACAATGAAACAAATTGTTTCAGTCTAGTTAGATCTGGTTTAAGTGCATCTCTCCGCGTATGAATATATATATATATATACACACATTCTATGAACTACTTTTTGAACTATTATAACAATAATGGCAATTAAACAAACAAATGTATTAAAGCACTTGCAATTCAATAAAACAAATAGATATTGATTCTAGTTATGGTTTATTTTATGGGTTAAGCGTTTTTCCTTCTTGGACTATTTCCCTTTACCTTTGTTCAAATATGGAAATCATTCCCAAATATGGAGACAAGTCAAGATCAGGTGATTTTTCAGCTGTTAGTTACGTTTATATAACTTACACGTCAATAATATCTATACTTTACGTACTTGTCATTACATCAAAAACAAAGATGCAGAAACATGCCTTTCTTTGGTTTAGTAATGGGAAATGAAGGTCTCAAACATTTGGGGGGGGGGGGGGGGGGGGGGGGGGGGGGGGGGGGGACGACGACATGACGCAGGTTTTACATATTATCATGCAATTAATGTTTCCGACCTTCATCACCCGCTTGACAAAATTAAAGAATTTTTTTTTATCATTTAATTAAAACTTGGCGCACATTATGATTGCCAGAAAGTCGAAGTTTACAAGTAGAGGTACCAAATGTGAACCCAGCACAAATCTTTCGAACATAAAACTGCTTTAGAATCTTTTTGAAATCACTTGTAATTCAATATCGAGATGGAAAAAGATTTGTATGACAGAAATTCGCTTCATCCATTTAAAACACGTTGATGAAGTTTTGTAAGACATAGACACTAAGTGAACATGTGCATATCCTAAGCACACTGTTTTCTTTTAAATTGTTTCTATGTACATTGGTCCTGTTTTCATATTTGGTAATATGCTAGAAAGGATTACAAGGATTCCTGGCATCAATGTTTGTTTGATCCAAAATCAGCGGTAAGCCATCCATCTCTCTCACCTATGTCAAAAGAAAAATTAGAGGCTTTGTTAGAAATAATATGTTCAATGATCAAACATGTTTCTTGTCCAAATAAATGCATTAAAATGACCCAGATCAAACGCAGAAACTAACCCATTACAAGGCAACAAAACGATTATGGACTCTGAGATCTATAACAAATGTATCACTGAAGTCATGGAATACACTGTAATTTAAAAATTACCAAATGAAGATCGCTTTACTTGGGTACAATCTATTTAACTTCAAAAAACGTTAGTTTACTCTGTGGGAATATTTCAACAAGATCCTAAAATTTCACACGTACTTTTCAAAACTACAAAAAATGTCTCCGCACTTGTTGAAAATATAGATTTGCGTTCCTGTCAAAACTTTGTCAAATAATTATACCATTGAGTAATAAAAGAATTTAAACCTACAAAAAAAAAAAAAAAAAAAAAAAAAAATTAAGTCAATCATTTACTGTCAACGAAGCTAAAATTGCTGATTCTATAATTAAGGATTTCTGTTTTAATATGCCAATTCACAGAATTGTGACTTTTTTTTTAACTGGTGTTCAGAGTTCAATGGAATGACCATACTGAGCTGTACCTATCAATTTCAAAGTTTTATAAGTCTGACTAGCTGTTAGGGTGCTAGGTCATAGCTAGAGGTCCTATACGTGCTGCTCCCCTTCCATAAGCAATGCGGGTGCATTACACCTTAAATATGAATGTCATATTTAATACATATAATTCTAAATAAAATATTGAATATGAACCTTTGTAAATTTCATTCAGTAAGACAGGTGCTTCCTTTAATAGTCTGTTATACCTGTCTAGATATGATACTGTTTGGCATTATTGATATTCACCTAACCCAGCTACACAGAAAGAGAGACAATTCAAACACGATTCACACTTTCAAACATATTTTAAAAAAACACCAGATACTGAAATATTCGTTTGTTAATATGCTATTTTACGGCCAATTAAAGAATGTTTCACTCATGTCGAAACAGATTTAGGTGAAGTACCACAAATACATGGCGTTCTGAGCCGGTGAGAGGCCGTTTTAAGGTCATTTCCGAAAGATGCCGGGCGGTTGGCAAAGGAACAGTCATTAACCATGTTAAACGTCTGAGGTTTGAGGCCGCATCAGGACCAAGAATAGAACCCGGGACCCCCTGGTAGCGACACCAGTGTCTTAACCACAAGACTACCGATATACTAATATATCTGTAATATGAATGAGAAAATGCATGCCTGGCTGACAGGAGAAACTGACCATAGTCGCTCAATGAAATATATATTTCCTATACTGTTCTTACACTACACAATATATACATTTTTTCTCTTCTAATCCAATCATGATGGGGGAGCTATGAACATTGCACTGTGATTGGTTGAATCAAAAGTACCCCGATACCTGCTTTAGGTTTAGAATACATCTTTTATCAAAACACATAAAAGTTCTGATCCCCTCTCTCCCATTCCAGAGGCCCTATCCTGTTCAGCTCACATCATCCATAGCTTTATGTGAGCTTTTTGGAGATCAAAAATGTCTTCTTCTCAGAAGTCTGAGAATTTCAAACAAATCTAATCTATTACAATGTATCCTTTGGTAGAGGAGATTCAAGTTTTGTTCAAATAAAAGACTGTTCTTCTTTCAAGAGTAGCTAATTAAGGAATAGTAAAATTATAGTAGGTTGCTAAAACATTTTCTAAAGAACCAATGTCTTGATACCAAGAATCATTCTAGAAGCTTGAAATTATAAAAGACACAGCTTGATTAAATACTGTATTTGGTATGAATAGGTTGAGCTTTATGTACCATTATGTAAAAAATTAAACACCCACAAAAACAATTCATGAAAATACAAATAAACAGACTAGACTTTCCTTTGTACACCTCCTCTCTTAACACCCACAAAGTTCTGATTCTACAGTATACACAGTCGTTTTACTACCCCCCCCCCCCCCCCCCCCCCCCCCCCCCCCACTCAACCCTGTTATGAGTGTACATGTATAGCTTATGTTATAATAATGAAAGTGTTAAACATGTAATTCATCTATTTCAAATTTGAATGCCTTTTCTTTTGTGAAATTTAAGCCAACTATTCAGCTACTATCCTACACATGATACAGAGAAACTATACAGGGTTATTTTTGCCTTTCTACACTTGCAGACAGTTACGCCCCTTTCCATATTCACCCTGACATAGTTACGAGTGTTAATAGAAAGATACATGTATGAAAGAAAACAGTTTCGCCCACTCTTAAATATTTGCCCAGTGATGAGGGCGAAAGGGATGAAAATAAAAAAATATTTCCCTGTATACAATAGGTGATTGACAAAGCTTCCCCCTCCCCTGCTCCCCCTTGTCCCCCTTTGCCTAATATGACATACCTTATCTTGGTTCTCTGTGTGCTTGTGTACAAGATTAGCTAGCAGGCGGACAATGTCTTTTTTCAGACCAAATGCCGGATGATGAATGTCCACCTGGTGGATCTCAGTCACCTTCTCCACACTGCTGAACACATTGTCTCCATGTTGTCCCAAACGATGGATGCTGTGCAGCAAATCTGGCCAACATCATATGTCTTGCTTTACAAATGATTTATTTACATGTACTTAACAATTGGTGCTTTTACACACTATTTAAAAAAAGATTTAGAGAAAATATAATATTAAATAATATAATCCAGTCTTCTGTTAATTAACTATAAGAAATTTCTGATTTGTAAGTGTATGTCTGACCAAAGTCAGCTGTCAGTTTGCATTCGTCATAAATACATACATGTACTAGTAAATGATTACGTCAGAAATCCTACGTCACACATACATATTGAGACACATGAGTAAGTCTACCTCAGTTTACCTGTAAAATACCTATAGAGGCAAAATGTCAGTAAGTTTGATTACTGTAGATTCCTTATTTTACGTGAGTACTTAATATCACGAAATGACTCGTATATGTCAAATCGCAAGAACATAAATTCGTGAATGCTATGTTGATCAAGAGTCTTCACATGCATTTTAGCAATATAAAACTATAAGAGACTCGTGAAATTATGCGATAATAAATTCATCATGTATATTTAGGAATTTACAGTAATAAATACTAAAAGAGACAAGTTATCAGAAAGTCTGCCTAATAAATAAGTATGCAAACAAGTTGTCAGTAAGTCTACTTAATATATACCTACAGAGACAAGTTGTCAGTAAGTCTGCCTAATAAATGCCTACAAAGACAAGTTGTCAGTAAGTCTGCCTAATAAATACTTAGAGAGACAAGTTGTCAATAAGTCTATCTAATACATACCTACAGAGACAAATTGTCAGTAAGTCTACCTAATAAATATCTACAGAGACAAGTTGTCAGTAAGTCTACCTAATACATACCTACAGAGACAAATTGTCAGTAAATCTACCTAATAAATATCTACAGACAAGTTGTCAGTAAGTCTACCTAATACATACCTACAGAGACAAATTGTCAGTAAGTCTACCTAATAAATATCTACAGAGACAAGTTGTCAGTAAGTCTACCTAATACATACCTACAGAGACAAATTGTCAGTAAATCTACCTAATAAATATCTACAGAGACAAGTTGTCAGTATGTCTAATTAATAAATACCTATAGAGAAAAGTTGTCAGTAAGTCTACTTAACAAATACCTACAGAGACAAGTTGTCAGTACGTCTACTTAATAAATACCTACAGAGACAAGTTGTCAGTAATACTATCTAATAAATACCTATAGAGAAAAGTTGTCAGTAAGTCTACCTAATAAATACCTACAGAGACAAGTTGTCAGTAAGTCTACTTAACAAATACCTACAGAGACAAGTTGTCAGTAAGTCTACTTAATAAATACCTATAGAGACAAGTTGTCAGTACGTCTACTTAATAAATACCTACAGAGACAAGTTGTCAGTAAGTCTATCTAATAAATACCTATAGAGAAAAGTTGTCAGTAAGTCTACCTAATAAATACCTAGAGAGACAAGTTGTCAGTAAGTCTACTTAATAAATACCTATAGAAACAAGTTGTCAGTAAGTCTACTTAATAAATACCTATAGAAACAAGTTATCAGTAAGTCTGCCTAATAAATACCTACAGAGACAAGTTGTCAGTAAGTCTACTTAATAAATACCTATAGAAACAAGTTGTCAGTACATCTGCCTAATAAATACCTATAGAGACAAGTTGTCAATAAGTCTACCTAATAAATACCTACAGAGACAAGTTGTCAGTACATCTACCTAATAAGTATCTACAAAGACAAGTTGTCAGTAAGTCTGCCTGATAAATACCTACAGAAACAAATTGTTAGTAAGTCTGCCTAATAAATACCTATAGAGACAAGTTGTCAGTAAGTCTATCTAATAAATACCTATAGAAACAAGTTGTCAGTAAGTCTACCTAATAAATACCTATAGAAACAAGTTTGTCAGTAAGTATACCTAATAAATACATACCTATATAGACAAGCTGTCAGTAAGTCTGCCTAATACATACCTATAGAGACAAGTTGTCAGTAAGTGTACCTAATAAATACCTACAAAGACAAGTTGTCAGTAAGTCTACCTAATAAATACCTACAGAGACAAGTTGTCAGTAAGTCTACCTAATAAATACCTACAGAAACAAATTGTCAGTAAGTCTGCCTAATAAATACCCATAGAGACAAGTTGTCAATAAGTCTACCTAATAAATACCTACAGAGACAAGTTGTCAGTAAGTCGGCTTGATTTTGTAGTTCTCCATAAAGATGGGTGTGTGAGGTGGCCAACCCCAAGATCTCAATCTGTTTAACAATTATATTTGGATTCTGAAAAATAAATCAATAAAACATAATGAATATGATATGTAAGTAATTTTTGTGTTAATGTTATGTAAAATGATTTTAATGAACACTCACTCTGTCATGCAGTGCTGATCTATATTATGCAAGACCCTGTCTCTTTGAATGATAATGGGGCATAAATTGATGTGTTTTGGGTGGAAAAGCATCCCAATGCAGTCTGTTTACAATGATGTTACTGTTTTATATGGCTAGCCTAAGGTACCACCATTCAGAAATTGGTTTGATTAGGTGGTCAATTCACCACAGATAACTGTCATTTGATTAGGTAGTTAATTCACTGCTCTGAACTGTTTTTAATATACCGACACGATACGTCCTTAGTACATGTATGCTAATGACCTAGATTGATTACCTCCATGTTTAACCAAGACTATGGGGGTTTTATACAAATTAACAGGAATCACTAAGATTTCATTTGACTATTGTACACAAAGATAGATTCACAATGCACAAAATGTCAAATTCAATATATTTTCTAATATATATATATACAAATTCATGAGCAATAAAGAGTGATGGATATACTACTGTCTAGAAATAAATAAATGAAGTTAAATTCAAAGAGCTTACAATGAGATATGGATTGTCAGCCCCTGATGTTACAAAATAGCAAAATATGATTATGATCTAGCATCTCCATCAAGAAAGGACCCTGTTTCAAACCAAAGGTAAATGTATGTGTTAAGCTAGTACATGTACTCCAAAACCAAATATCAAAATCAAAGAAAATGTCACCTTCTTGCAAGATAAAGATACTAACTGATGCAAAATTTATAATTCTATTCTATATATACACATTAATTTGCAATCAAGAGTGGCCTGTCCTTTCTGTATACATGAAGACGTTAAAATTGAAAACAATGGTTATTGATAATTATACTTCTCTAGCAATGTGTAAGAAATTTCAAACAAAATAAGTACAAAATCTCTTCATTAATAAATTGTAGTCTGCATGATTCTTACATACACTGCTGTGTAAAGCATTGCTCAGCTACATGAACAGGAAGGCCGAAGACAGGGGAGATTTTGGATTGGAATGTATCCTGAATTTACTCCCAGAGGTTCACACTAGCACTAGCCCAGTAGTCTGTTACTAATATAACTGTTATTAAGGCTAGTGAATTAGCCTGAAGTATGTGATTAATATAACTGTTATTGGGCTAGTGAATTAGCCTGAAGTATGTGATTAATATAACTGTTATTAGGCTAGTGAATTAGCCTGAAGTCTGTGATTACTATAACTGTTATTAGGCTAGTGAATTAGCCTGATGGGCTAGTAATCTAATGTAGACCTTAATTTCTTATATTTTCTGTTTGAAGATTTTTCTTTTCCTCCAAAATCATCTTAATTGTTGAATTTGGATTCCAAAATATTCTTCTAGCAGGAGGGGGCAACCTGACCATACTAATATAGCTATTTTACATAATTGGCAGCCATTGGCAACTGTCCTAGTAATTCAAAGATCAGGCAAGTACATCAACTTTGAGTCCATCATTAGCCCCAAGGGCTACCTTACTGAAATAGTGTCATTCTCAGACTCCACATTGTCATATCCTTGTAATTAAATTGTCATGTAACACCAGGACAAGTCTGGACATCATGTCATACAATGATGCTGAATAATCCTAGTAGGGTTCTAATAAAGTATTACAATGTTGCCGAGAACAGTGTCGACATAGTGGTGGACTTTTTTAAAATAGATGTATTGGGGCTATATTGTGCAACATTTATACCGAATAGCGGGTTTATTCTGTGGGTCTAAAATTTGGCGGTTTGCTGGCTGAACGGTATGCTAACATTTTAGCGGAATGAATTTTGGCAGACAGGGAAGAGTTGTCTCTCTTTCAAATACTGAAATCACAATTGAGTGCATATTTTGCAAATGAAATTTTGGCGGAAAGCTATCTAACCGCTAAAATAAGCCAAAATTATAACCCCGCGGAAAAAACCCGCTATACGGTATCACAAGACTCTGCTACACTTACTCACATTTAGCCAGGACTGTGGTCACTTACATTTCTGTTTTAAGGTTTTTCTTTTCCTCCAAAATCATCCTAATTGTAGGATTTGGATTATAGTTTTTCTCAAATATTTACATTTACTGTGTGTTTTCTGCTTCAGTTATACTGAAATCTATTGCTTGTCATTTGCAGGTATGAAGGCACATTTTGTTTCAATCTAGTTAGTACCACATTCTTAGTGCCGCGTGTGAATATGCACATTCCACGAACTTCACAACATATTTCATGGCATTGTTGAAATAGTAGGAAAATATGTTTTCTTGTGTATTTTTTACATTTCAATTGAATTTGGAATAATATAGAACACATGCCTGTATCATATGATGGTCTATTTTATGAGTTTAGAGTTTGTCCCTTTTGGACTACTTCCCTTTACCATAGTCCAAATATGGAAATCATTACCAAATATGGAAACAAGTCAAGGTCAGGTGATTTTCAGCTGTTACATTTAAATAACTTACAGGGCAATAAATATCTATATTTTACATACCTAAAAAAATTTAAATTAAAAAAGAAATACAGAAAATATACAGTCATGTAATAAAATGTCTTTCTTTGGTTTGATAAACGGGGATGAAGGTCGCAAACATATTGCAATTTTTTTTTACATAACCCACTAATGCAGGTTATACCATTTTTCTGCAATGTTTGCAATCTTCATATCTCACTTAAAAAAACCCAAAGTATACAAATATTTCTTCTAGCAGAGTGGGCAACCCACCTACCCTTATACCTTTGTTGCTTGACCAGCAGCTATTGGCAGCTTTTCTAGTAATTCAAAGATCATTATTGATTAAGTTAAGACTTTGCTAAATACTGGTTTTGATGATAACATTTATGAACATGGTGAAAATGGCTTCCTGACCTGTTACACCTTGCAGATTGTCCCAATGTTTCCTTACAATCCTGTACAAGACCTTCAAAAACGTCTTCTGATTTTTGAAGTCGAAACAAGTCAGAATCATAGATCAACGCACTGTATTTATCATGTTTAAATGGGGTTCTATCGACATTGCACAACCCATTTTGTCAGATGTCAAAGAACCAATTTCAGGACATAGCCACATTCAATTTAAAATTATGATAATGAATAACATTGAATTATCGTAATACTCACAATTTCCATTTGTTGCTCAAGTACATTGAGGATTGTTGCTGCATGCAGAGCAACCTTAGTGACAAGAAACTTTAAATTTGCCACTGAAGGATGTGAGATGCTGTGTGTTGAATCAGAGTCTTTTGGTAATCTCTTCAGCTGGTCTATCAGGATCTCTAGAACATACAACCTGCAACACAGTGCCAAGCGGTCAGTGGTCTTTGTCTAGAGTTATTTTATAAATTAAACTGTGTAATAATGAAACCATTTCCTATCAGTTTCCTTTGAAAAGTACTGCCACAATGAATAAAGATGTACATTAATATTAAGTAAATTTAATTGAAAATTATGGATCAGATCAGGCATGGATTTCTCAACAACAAAAAATCTCAAATTTATGTTTGAGTTTTGTTTTATTGGAGCAGTCAAAATTTGAGTAAAATCTCAGACTTAAGTCCAGGTTTTGACTTAAGTTTATTTCAAGAAATCCAGGCCAGAGTTTTTGTGACAACATACGAGACACACAGACTTGAAACCCATTGTTTGGTTAAGCTGAGCTGATATATGCTACTCTTACATTTCATGATCAGATAGTTCAGGATCACACTCAGCAAGTGCACCATCAATTTCCAGACAATCTCCAACCACAAACAATCTGTAAATAATAACAAAAAAAAAACCAATTTCTAGACAATCTCCTACCAGAAACAATCTGTAAATAATAACAAGCAATTCCTAGACAATCTCCTACCACAAACAATCTGAAAATGATAACAAAAACAACATCCAACCACCAACAATCTGTTAATAATAACATTAGACAATCTCCTACCACAAACAATCTGAAAATAATAACATTGACTATTCTTGATCTTTGTGCATGTAATTTAATTCTTTGATGTTCAAATAATTCTGTGGCAAATAAACATTTCTTTAGTTCTAAAATGTTAAGAAACCTGTTACTGATATTTCACATGAATATAGAACACTAGTTTTTCCACAACCCTTTAAAAAACAAATCCAAGCTACATTATACAATAATGTGTGTGGACATATTCTAGCGCATTCAAAATTGGTGCAGTCGGAGCTGATCCATTTTTTGGTGTAATCATGATTTAATGTTTCTTCTTTGTATGAGAATGGATAAATGGAGACTTTCAAATTTTGTTGCAACTATTCACTGCCAGATCTGCTAAAATTGAATCCCAATAAAATAAGTACACATGCAATTATTGTATTCGTTTGTCATACAACATGTACAAGTTTGGTTTGTTTGCCACACAGAAACACAGTATATTTGTTTTACTAGCTTTTATTGTTTCGTACTTACCCATATTCAGATTCTTTGTCAATCGTAGCCTTGACAACATCACAGAGTATTTGCCCACAATGCTGTGCACCCATCTCTGACTTCCTGTCAAGCATTCCTCTGAGGCAGTTGTGGTAAACCATACAAGTGTACGTACATAACTTTTCATCTCCATAATTCAACAGATCACTGTATATAAAAGAACAAAATGAGATGAACATGTAGTTGATCTCTAAACCTACAGCAGTATAACCTATCATGACAAGGTGGATCTCTTTACCTACAGCAATATAAGCTACATGTAACACGACAGGTTGGATAGTTACATGTAACAGGGTGGATCTGCCTATGTTATGGGGATCAGTCTGTTGCAGGTTAGAGTCAAAGCTGGTACCCATAATCAACGACTGGGAAAACACAGATAACATAAATATCAATTGTCCAAGGACATAACCACTTTACAGTAAGTGGAATACCTTATAACAGAATTATGTTTTTATAGCCTAATCACTAGACCTCTAGAGTGCTCACTGAAATCCATAACAACTAAAATCTAAAACATCTTCCAAACCATTGAATATGTGCCTGTAACTGTTCTACATTAACAGCACAATCCATTATCTGGTCAGGAATGTAGTGAAAGTAAGAGTTATCTCCCTCAATATCAGAAAAACTGACGATACTTCATCACCTCTACATGTAGCATGTACAACGCTTATTAGTAAAATAACAATTAATCTTAATCCCTTAAGTTCATTATGTGTTCTGTCTGTGAATTCAAACTGCCACAATGAAGGTGGATAATCCATTATTGCTTTGCATTCATGATTCAGAAACCATGATGTTCAAGAGCAAAACAAGGAGAGACATACATGTATGTGATCAGTATCATGAGGAATATCACAGTCATAATTTACTTCACTGATTTTAAGAAAACTGTTCTGTAGATTCTAATAATTTAATTTTACTTGTAAAGCGCAATTGCTTGGTACATTTAACTTTATATTTTGTATCGTATAAAATAAGTTGATCGATGTTCAATTACACAATACGATGTCTAGATGTCACAATCCGTTTCCATCGTGTCGCTGTGACAACATTGCTCCACGTCATATTTTCTTTATAATTATTCATCAAATTGCATTACCACATTTCACTACTCATCAAATCTTAAGGAATGGAAGTACATGTACCTCCTACGGTGTACTAATTTTCTATATCATAGAATTATTAGAATATGCTGGAACAGTTTTTATTATATAGCTAATAAATAGTCTAATATAAAATCTGCGTAAAATCTAGAGAATGTTAGCGTTCAATATCCTGAGAATTTATTGAACGCTAACTTTGCATTGCGTAAATTGTATGCGCCCGAAACATTCCGAGTATGAGCGTTCAATATTGACGTTACCGTAACGACATAAACAAGCCAAAATGGCAGACGACGGTCCTCCGAATCTGACAGAGCCGGTATTTGATATTTACTGAAGCAAAATGTTTTACTGTACATAAATTATGATGTCCCCATTTACAAAATCAGTTTGCTTCATGCATTAATGACGGGTTAAATATTGAACAGTTAAGAAATGCATGCTGTTATTTACACACTGTCAATATTGATGAATTCTCGTCTATTTTGGAGTAGTTTGAGTGAAAAGGGATACAATTTAACAACTAAATACTTTAGCTATATAATAAAAGGGTTATTAAACTTATATAGGTGAATATTGGCACTCATTGGCTGTCAAAATGCACTCGCAAGCTCGTGCATTTTGACAGCCAACTCGTGCCAATATTCACCAATATAAGTTCAATAACCCTTTAATACTGTTCTATGAACTGCAATGTGTAAACTGGCTAACTTAATTTATACCATACGAGAAGAAATTACTTTAATTACTTAAATTAAAAAAGTGGTTCTCATAAATATAAAGTAATGTAAAGAATCATATTCTTTAATTTCAGATGTTTTCATATTGATACCTAAGCTCATCCTGGAGATTGTTCCAAACATATTCCTGGTTCTTAGCATGATTGACTATGCAGTTCCCGATAAACTGCACAATGCATCGAAACAAAACACAACTACTTTCACTTTCAGTGTCGTGGTTTCCTCTCTTGAGTTCAGCACAATTGTTGATCACAGATTTGATTTTCTCGAGACATGGCAGAATTTTATCCTGGACGGAGACACACTGCACACACACATTACGCAACAATCGACAACAGTCTGTCAGTCCGCTGTATGCTGAAGCCGTGTCTGCGTTCATAAGTTCAACAAAGTAAGTCAGAGTGTCCGACACGGCCTTTATATCACTGGCTGTTATCTTCTCTCTGAAAAAGTTGACAATAGTAGTCATTGACATGTGTCAAAAACATGAGGATATGGATAAAGAATGAACCCTTATTCTTTTTTAGATCCAAACGTCAAGGTCACCAAGTCTCAGATTGTAAGTAAAGGTTCCACATGATATTTCAAAAACCAAGGAAGATTTAGCAATACAACTTTTATACACGAATAGTCTCAAAGACAAAAGGTGATCCTAATTGTTTTATATGAGATTAAATTCAAAAAGTGTAAGAAATTGTTTCTAAACAATACCTCATAATCTATACAGTATAAACTTTGGAAATGAAACCTCACATGGAGAACCTTGTAAATAACAATAAAAAGTGCTCTATAATGGGCATCATCACTTGCTTTGTAGTAACCATTGAATTCATTGATGTTTTTCATTAATGGATGGTACAATGTACCTTATATTCTGATCTCTGGCAAGTTCCATTGCCGCCTGAACTTCCTGGTGTATTTCACTCCTTGTTACTTGAGAATTAGACAAAAGTTCTGATAACTTAGAGAAGGCTGAGTCATCTGTAAGACCATGTTGATCTTCCATCTTTTAATATGTTCTTGTTTTCTGTTAAGTAAACTACAAAAAAAATGTAAAAATATACAGTGTCCTATAAAAATCCAAAATCAACAACCAATATTTCATTTTAGAGGGTGCAACCCTCTCACAGGCCTGAAGGTCTCTCCAAGCATTTCAAAATTTTGAAAGTGAAATACAACATATATTGTACATGTACTATCTATCGGTGCATTCAGAGTAAAACCAACAGTACCATCACCAATTTGCTAATGGTAAATTAGATAGATGCACATAAGGGGGAGGGAGGGGGGATAATTCATTTCATCAATATTTCACCTACAGGAATGCATATCTATAAGGTTTCAAATTAAAAAATAATTTGAATTACCATTATCTTGAAATGTGTTTTATGCCCACAGGCAGTGATGGTCACATGGTTTTACACACTTGAAAGGTTTGCGACAAGACTTGAAGGACATTTTTATCACACGATAGTCACTTTAAAAGATAGCAAGTAGAAATATGGAAAGTATAGACAGTCAATGAACGTACTTGATTCTGATGAAGTCAAGCCGAATCAAACTAAGCCAGATATACCTATCGATGTGCCAAGAATCAAGTGACCTGGGTACAGTAATAAAAATGTTGACCTTCTATTATTGGGTGTGTTCAGAGTACTACCGTTGGTTGACATAAGTTACCATTGGCAGAATTTTTTCCATGGTACGACAATGGTACCAATGTTTGTCAATAAAATTTACCAATGGTAAACATTTCTGCAGACAACCTAGAAATCTGTTAGCGTTGGTAACTCTATGTATGAGATAATAAAAAATGAGAGTCATCACGTACACACTGAAAGAAACCGATTTTGTATCACATCTTTCCCCCTTATAAATCTTCGCAGACATCAACTAAAGACAATTTCAGACAAATTGCTTCAAACAAACCCCTGCATAGACGGAAATGGGTTTTAAAAACATCAAGTGTATGTGATATGGTATAGCAATCTCCCAGTCTAACCATTTCCTCCGATGATCTATACTCGTGATGTTTTACAAGAGAAAATACATCTTTGTTAGCCAAATGCTTTTTGGTCCACCCCGCTTCGCATTTATGGACCGAAAACTCTTGACTAGCGAAGATGGAGAAAATAATCTGCAGGAGAAAGTAATTAATAGGACTTAAAAACATATTTCTAAACACATCTTCTTGGTGCAAAATTATTCACAAAGGATATGCGTCTATATCTCAGACATTACGTACTAACTGATCAGCTAAGTGGTATACCAATGGTACCATTGTTGGATTTCTCCACATGGTTAAGTGTTTGCGTGACTGTGACATCCTGATCTTCCAAACACATGAAGTGCATTCGAGACCGCCGTTCTTCGAACATGCACAAATTGTCAAATTCCTGCCGATTCCGAACACCGAGTACACATCACGAGAACATGTTCTAGGTGCAAGAATTGCAAGTAGTGTGGTCTGAGAACATGCACGTTTGTGCGCACATGTTCTCGTCATTCGCAACTCTAACACAGTAGTTCATAACACTATAGATCATGACTTGGTCAATCGAGTGAATTTTATTGACTTTATTGATAAAATTTCGAACTCCTGTGGCTCTAAGATCTGAGCACCAAAACAACAGGAACGTCGATATCGAACGCACTTATGGATGTTTATAAAAGGATTAACTCAGAGGTTAATATTGTATGCTTCTGAAGATCTTGAAAGCGAAATAAAATATGGTGGTCTCTTTCTTCTGTAGGTGTCAGAAATTAAATTGATTGCAACTGTGATATGTTTGGTTTCGTTAAATACTGTTGAATAAAATGAAGATCATTTAATATGATGTACTGGACGGACTAGTGAAATGCTTTGCGGACTAGTGAACATCAACAGTGACTAGTCCGTATGGACTAGTGCTTGAAAAAGTTAATTTCGAACCCTGTTTTAGAGTGATCTAAATCTAGCAAAAGACTTATTACACTTACAGGACTTTCATGTATTCATGATTTAACATAAAACCCTGAAAGAGAGAGCTAGAACAGACAGTTTCTGCTGCCCAATCCCACTCATATGGTAAATATTTAACCAAACCTGAACATATTTACGTAGTATACAAGGATATATGTAGCTGTGCTCGCTCAAAGAGTAGCACCCATCTCTACCCAGAGTTACCGTTCCTTACACTCACTTACACCTTTGTAAACGTCTCAAGGGGTTTACAAGATTTTTGTAAAATGGCACGTATGCTCAAATAAAGTATGGTTTTGACTTCAGTTACAAAAATATACGTAAATAAATAAATATTGAGCAGATGTCAAGTCTTTTTGTGACACAAGAAGCATTGATTTGGGTTGAAACATAGATATTGGGTAGTTTTATTGCACCAGGCCTATAGATAGGTACATGAAGAATAGAATAGAATATGATTTACTTCCAAATTAGGGCCCTCTCTGGCATACAGCATACATGATTGTTAACATTTCAATGTGCAATGATGATAAAAAGAAAAGAACAAAACAAGAGTAAAATATGCACTATTAGTATGAGCAATGTTCATACATGAGACATTTTGAACATGATAATACTTATTTGTATTATATGTAAGTACCACCGTGTATCCTAATGCAAAACAGTCAGAAATACATATAGGGAAAAATATATACATGTATATATATATATATATATATATATATATATATATATATATATATATATACATGTATATATTTTTCCCTATATGTATTTCTGACTGTTTTGCATTAGGATACAAAAATATATACATGTATATATATATATATATATATATATATATATATATACATGTATATATTTTTCCCTATATGTATTTCTGACTGTTTTGCATTAGGATACATGGTGGTACTTACATATAATACAAATAAGTATTATGTGTGAACCATATGTCAGAAATACATATAGGGAAAAATATATACATGTATATATATATATATATATATATATATATATATATATATATATATATTATATATATATATATATATATATATATACATAACAACTCTACATGTAATAATAGTTAAGGTAGTATAAGTACATATGATTAACTCCATTGTAATGCAAAAGATACCACGGGACGGTGCATTGGTACTAGATCAACATGTCATGTTCATAATGAGTGCATATGTGCAATATGGTTTCATATGGTTCACACATAATATACAGTAATACTAGTAGTATGAGCTTAGACAATGTACATAACATGAGACATTACTTGATGTAATATATGCAAGTACCACCGTGTATCCTAATGCAAAACAGTCAGAAATGCACACAGGAAGAAAATAATAACAATATATGCAATGACACATAATAATAGTAATAGGCACGTAGTACAAGTACATATGATTGAATGTAATGCAAAAGATACCACGGGACGGTGCATTGGTACTAAGTCAACATGTCATGTTTACAAGGAGTGCATAATTATGTATAAACATATTGGTTTGAACTTTAACATGTTTCATTTTATATTGCTTCTTTAATCAAATCGCAAAG
The DNA here is from genome assembly GCF_947568905.1 of Ostrea edulis. Lineage (NCBI taxonomy): Eukaryota > Metazoa > Mollusca > Bivalvia > Ostreida > Ostreidae > Ostrea > Ostrea edulis. The sequence goes on from NC_079170.1 coordinate 46,438,091, forward strand.
GGCTACAAGTACATCAGTATTTTCACAATTGAGTAACCATATTAATCTATTCATGTTGTCAAGACTGGAAAAATGTTCACATTGTTGTTTTATAATTTCATACATGTTCTGCCTGAGTGAGTTATAAGTTAAACATTCAAAAATTAGATGAATTTCATCACCAATTTTACAAGAAGAACACTTTGTGCAAAATCTTAAATGTCTAGGGATTCCTGAATAACGACCTCGTTCAACTGGTATATTGTGCGCTGATGTACGTAATCTTGCAAGTGCTTTACGTTGTGCAGGTGGTAAGAGTGTTAAGTAGTTTTCAAAAACAAAATTAGTTTTAAATTTAACATAAGTTTCAAGTTTTCCATATTGTAAACTTCTGATATGTCGCCATTCTTTCAAATAATGATTGCATATATAGTAATGGAAAAAAAAATATCCAAATAGTTGCTTGTCCTACATTTTCCAGATATTTTATAAAATAGTTCTTAGTTTTATTAGCCGTAAAAAAAAAAAAGTGGATTTACATGTGGAATAACATTGCTTAGTGACAGCAAGGAACGACAACTCTGGGTAGAGATTGCGGTAGCACCGTCAATATATTACTTACCTTAGTACTTAATGTGACAAGAGAAAGAATAGATCAATCTGAATGTAACTGGCAATAGGAATTGAACTTGGATTGCCTAATCTAATCGTAATCGCATGGGGGCAGCCATTTTAACACTGAATAATTCGTACGCTCTTTCAGTTACTTTCGATTTGATAACATCTTATCTTATCTACTGCATCTATATGTGTGTGTGTGTGTGTGTGTGTGTGTGTGTGTGTGTGTGTGTGTGTGTGTGTGTGTGTGTGTGTGTGTGTATGTATCATTTCTTTTATTCATAAATATGATATATTCGACATCTACAAAGTCATGATATTTAAAAGTTAACCATTGTAGTTCAATATCACAAAAGAAATACTCGAGTACTCATGGTACAAGTTAATAAAATCACACCACACATGGCACGATGGCTACCTCCAAACTGAAGGTTACATTTCATTTTCAATTTTATGATTTATTTGAATCACCTTTTAGATGATATATTTTTAACCAGTTCTGTCACAAATACATACGGATCATTTGTTGTTTTAAATTTGCTTGCAGCAGACTACGAATATAGAATGATAATACTTTATTTATAATTCAGAGTCCCAAACACGGGGTTTTGACACAACCTGAGCAAACTTGTGTATCATGTGTATATACTATATAAACCAGTTTGCTCAGATTGTGTCAAAACCCTGTGGTCCAAAATAGACAAGCATGAGATAATTAAAACAATTAAGAGAATCCGATCGATAGAACATTCGAATAACAATATATATGAGGTGTATTTGTTTACAGGGTGCAGTGTGTCTGATTGCCAGTGGTGCTAAAAATCTTGGAGGTGTTTGTGCTCATAATATTGTTGAAAGGGGAGGAAAAGTGGTTTTATGTGACACGGAGGCAGAGTCAGGAGAAAAAATACAAGAGGCTTTAGGAAATGAAAACTGTTTATTTGTTCCTGCTGATGTAAGTTGACTTTGGGGGTGTATATAACACAACATTTTTGTACGTAACTGTAATATTAATTTATGTAACAGAAAAGAGACTGAGTGTGACTCGATTTGTCGGCACTCTCATCTCTGGTGACCGAACTTGAGTCCCCAGTCCCACATCATAAACTTTACCACATGACCAAGAAATCTGATTAGAACCAGCTTTTGCAGGTATCGGTAGATTTAGATCACTTATATTTTTTGATACCTTATTTTCACATGGCTGCAATTATGTACTCTCGGCACACATAACTTTTATGAATAATTACTTATTGCAATAATCTGCTGCAAGAGTTTATCCAAGAGACACAAATTTTTTTAATGACTAGTCTTGTTAGGGAATATGTGATTAAATGGTGGTCTCGCAAATAAAATCTGATTTTACAGTGGTATAAACATCCCTTTGTATCCCCAGATGATTTGAATACCCCCCCCCCCCCCCCCTTCATTCCTGTAATTTCAAACCTATTGAGGCGAATCTAAATCTTAAGTCCATCGTGAATCATAAAAGATCTTATTTTGATTAGATTGAATCGTGTTAGTATTCCAAATGAATACATTCACTAGCCCAAATATTGATGGCACTAGCCTAATTTCTTTCTATCAACATGATGAATACAATAACAAAATATCTGGATTGGTGTAAAAAGTTGTATATCTTATTAAATTGTTATCTTTGATCTTCTCATTTGTTCTCAGTCATATTTTTGTGGGGAATAGCTATTACATTGAAATTTTCACTAAACCAGTGGATGTAGTGCTTTTAACTATGGTAGAGTTATTAAGAAATTTGGCTTTTGGCTGATGCTTGTGATCATACTGTGTGCAGACAATATAGTACAACTTGTGAGCTAGGTATATATCTTTTCTTTCAGTTGACAAGGGAAAAGGATGTAGAAAAAGTCATTGCTTTGACAGCACAGAATTTTGGGAGACTTGATGTGACCATAAATTGTCCAACTCGAGCCAGAACTTTTAAAATTCTCTCAGAGAAAGAACTGAAGAAATATGCAGATCACAACACTGCAGTAGAAAAAGAAAAATCAAAAAACATTGAAAATATTTTTAAGGTATGTCTTTTACATTATGTATGTATGATTAAAATTTCAAGAAAATTAATCTCTTCATTCACAAAGACTTATAAGACCAATGCCTCCACAACTTCTTCAACAGGGCTTTAAAAAAAAGAAGATGTTTCATGATTTGTCACTGATTCTATGAAAGAAATCCCGAGTTTGAATTTAGTCTGCCCTTTGGAACTTTGCTTCTTAGAGTCTGCCTTAAACAACCTCAGCCACTTCAAATATATGTTCATTACTTCAACACAAATGTACTGAAAGCCCTGTATCGAGATTATTGAAAACATTGAACCTATTTCTTTGCTTGTATATACATGTACAATTTAATGCTAATCCTGATAATCATTGAGGAAGGAATAAAATCATCTCCGCCCTCTGGACATCGGGTTACCCATGATGTGTATTCTGGAGAGAAAAAGGCTTGTAACTCTTTATTATGGGGTACCCAATTTCACCCATTGAAAAAATATTTTAAAAACAAAGGCATTTCATATTGCAATTTGCAGCCTTCAGCTTGTAGTATAAAAGGCCTCGGTTTGATTATTCTTCTGATCTGGTACCCTTTGATAGGAGTTACAAACCGCTCTCTGTTATACATATCTAGGATATCCAGAGGGCCTGTATCTACTACTACACCCCCCTTTCCTTAACTGAGTCTCAAAAAAGTTTTCAGTAACAAATCCAGTGTTGTTATTGTTAAATTAAACCAAACTTTTCCCACGACTTAAAGGCAAATGAGATTCAGTGATTAGCATAAATTTATTCCTGATTTACATCATTTTTTTATTTCTTTAAACTTAATATTAAATATTTAATCCCTTTGAAAATGATTCTCTAGTGTGTCGTGTTAAGTAAAACTGAATTAAGCATGTATATATGTAACCATTGGATATGAAATGATGTGCTATTTGTTAATTTTCTTTCAGGAAAATTTGACCAGTACTTTTAATGTATGTAGACTAAGTGCAGGGCTGATGGCTGAAAATAAACCTGATGTAAATGGTCAGAGAGGGGTGATCATTAACAAATCTCACAGCCTGGCGTTTGGGAGTTCCCTGGCTCCTTACACCATGTCCCAGTCTGCAATAATCGGGATGACACTTCCAATGGCAAGGGATCTCAATGACCTGGGTATAAGGGTCAACAGCATTGCTATAGGTAACTGCCATTTTATCATTTCCTATGTGAGATGTTTTCTTTATAAAATGCTACAACCATGAGTTTCAAGAAGAATTCTGTACTATGTACCGTATAGCAGGCTTTCTCTCCGCCTGTAAACCATGACAACTTTCTAACTCATAGACTGAGGAATATGATTTTGCAGACATGGCATTCCAAAACATATAAAACTTGATGTCAGAGTAGTGTAGTATCAATGAGTTATATGATCTGTAAAACATTTTATTATATAGCTAATAAATAGTCTTATTGTAAAATCTAGAGAATGTTAGCATTCAATATCCTGAGAATTTATTGACCGCTAACTTTGCATTGCGTAAATTGTATGTGCCCGAAACATTCCAAGTATGAGCGTTCAATATTGACGTTACCGTAACGACGTAAACAAGCCAAAATGGCAGACGACGGTCCTCCGAATCTGACAGAGCTGGTATTTGATATTTACTGAAGCAAAATGTTTTACTGTACATAAATTATGATGTCCCCATTTACAAAATCAGTTTGCTTCATGCATTAAAGGGACTGGTTCACGATTTTTGATAAAAATATTTTTCATTTTTGATGGAAAACATTAAAAATATAACTAATGTTATATTGACAGCCAAAATTTTGACCTTCTGAATGCAAGAATAAAAGCAATATCTTAGCCTTAAATCTGTGTTATGTAAATAAAGACTCGAGTCTTTTAATGTATACAAACAAACCAGTGAAATATTAATTTTGTAATATCAAACATCTTAACTTTACATAGTCACAAATTTTAACTTTTAGGTGACACATTTTACCCAAAGAATGCTTGAAATGTGAAAAATATAATGAACTTGGATCAATTTCCATTTCTTTTGAAAATTTCGTAAACAATAACATACCCAAATCTTTGTTTACAAAACAAATAATAAACTCTCAAAAATGAGCTTCTGTGATAATGTATAACCTTAATTTTTATGTGAAATCTTTTAAACACATTAGACAGTAGTTTTTGATCATTAAAAGTGGAAAACAAAATTTTGGGGAAAATCGTGAATCAGTCTCTTTAATGACGGGTTGAAATATTGAACAGTTTATAAAAAATGCATGCTGTTATTGCACACCTTCACCTTAGATGCCAATATTGATGAATTCTCGTCTATTTTGGAGTAGTTTGAGTGAAAAGGGATATAGTTTAACAACTAAATACTTTAGCTATATAATAAAAGGGTTATTGAACTTATATAGGTGAATATTGGCACTCATTGGCTGTCAAAATGCACTTGCAAGCTCGTGCATTTTTATAGCCAACTCGTGCCAATATTCACCAATATAAGTTCAATAACCCTATATTACTGTTGTCAGAAACAAGACATGAGAAAAGGGTGGTTTTTCAATCCTTGGACACTGAGGAGTGCTACAGTTCTTATGACATAAAAACATACATTATATTTTAGCAAGCACTAATTTAATGATAGATAAGTCATATTGCTGATTGAAAGCAAATTTACCAGCATGATACCAAACCACTAAAAGTAAGCCGTTATTGCATAGTTCTATTTCCACAGTTTGTGCCTTTGTATCTCAACAATTGTAAGGAGAGCCATTTCCTGCTGGAAATTCTGACAAAAAATGAAAATAGAATGTAACTAAAGAATAAATTTCAGTTTGGAAAATACACCAGAACATGAATTGCAATGCTTCACGCCAGCATACTTTTCGTGAAGCATTAGAACGCTTTATAAAGTATGCTGAGATGGAGTGTTGAAGTTCACATGTATTTTCAAACATGAAATTTATTTCTTTTAAAACACCCAATGAACAAAATTTGCTATATGGATTCCATGTGTTGATTTACATGTATGCTGATAAGCATGACATTTTTGCAGGTGTTCCTTTGCATTGGAGAGAGATATTGTGGATGTGTGCATAATGTTGCAACACACTTATGTCTTGTATTGAGAGGATGCTGAAATTTGTAGAGCTTGTCTCAGATTGAAGCAGATGAAGTTTTAATAATTAGCTCAAGTGACATAAATTTGTATATCAAGATATTGAAATGGGAAGTTATTTTCATTTTCTTTTGTTTGTTTACAGGATTCCTAGATTATCAGATACATAGAACACAGAATGGAAAAATTGAAAAACCCATATTTAGTTTGATGACATTTCCCCATAAACTTGGCTCATCACAAACATTCTTTCATCTTTGCGAGAAAATCATTGACAATCCGTATGTGAATGGAGAGGTTATTAAATTAGATGCTGGAGTGAATACGATATTATTATGATAGAGCATGCTGCTTCAGGTGAATGGACTTGGGAGTCTTGATGAGTTACCAGGTAGTGTGGCCAGTTTTGTACGAAAGTTTGTCATACAACGACAACAGTTATACTGAAGGGGACTTTCCCAGCGAACACTGGATCACACAAGCACCGTCATGGCACAGGCTCACTATGTTAGATCTGGTTGTTATATGTTGCAGTCTATACTTCCCAAAAGAATTTCTTTCTGGCAAGTCATAGAAATGCAGATAGAAATTAAACTGTTTTATTAAAATATGGAAGAAAATTGAGTGAATTTATTGATTGCACAGATAATTACATATAGAAATGTAAGAATTTCGAGCTCTGAGGAGTCGCTCTATTGGTTAATACACATCCTCTATGGGAGCCATTTTATCTGCATCCTCCCACTGCAGCTGCTTACAAGTACTGCTTAAGAAGTAAACGAGTGTCTCCTTGTGATTTTTATGCCCCCCTTCAAAGAAGAGGGGCAAATTGGTTTGCACCTGTTGGCCGGTCGTTTGGTAGACCAGATGTTGTCCGCTCAATATCTTGAGAACCATTCACTTGATCGTAATGATATTTCATATGTGGGTTGGTTATGAAAAGAAGAGGACCCCTACAGTTTTTCAGGTCAAACGGTTAAAGGTCAAGGGTCAGTCTACTCTGGACATAGGAATATACTGTCCGCTCAATATCTTGAGAACCCTTTGCTTGACAGACATCAAACTTGGTACACTGGTGCATCTTAAGGAGTAGATGACCCCTATTGATACCTGGTCAAAGGTCAAGGGTCAAACTGGACATAGGAATATATTGACCACTCAATGTCTCGAGAATACTTTGCTAGACAGACATCAAACTTGGTACACTGGTATATCTTTAGAAGAAGATGACCCCTTTTGATTTTGAGGTCACATGGTCAAAGGTCAAACTGGACATTGGAATATACTGTCCGCTCAATATCTTGAGAACGGTCTACAGTCTACTCTGGACATAGGAATATATTGTCCGCTCAATATCTTGAGAACCCTTTGCTTGACAGACATTAAACTTAGTACACTGGTACATCTTCAGGAGAAGATGACCCCTATTGATTTTGAGGTCACATAGTCAAAGGTCAAACTGGACATAGGAATATAATGTCTGTTCAATATCTCGAGAACCCTTTGCTTGACAGACATCAAACATGGTACACTGGTACATCATCAGGGGAAGATGACACCGATTGATTTTGAGGTCACGTAGTCAAAGGTCAAGGGTCGAACTAGACATAGGAATATACTGTCTGTTCAATATCTTGAGAACCCTTTGCTTGACAGACATCAAACTTGGTACACTGGTACATCTTCAGGAGATTACATCTATTGATTTTGAGGTCACGTAGTCAAGGGTCTAACTGGCCATAAGAATATACTGTCCGCTCAATATCTTGAGAATCCTTTGCTTGACAGACATCAAACTTGGTACACTGGTACATCTTCAGGAGTTGATCCCTATTGATTTTTAGGTCGCATGGTCAATCCACTCTTGACATAGGAAGATAGTGTCTGTTCAATATTTTGAATTGATGATACTACTCTCAATTAAATGATGTGTGTGTATAACCCTTTTCAATTTTGCACCATGGGGGGGCATATGTGTTTTACAAACATCTCTTGTTGCAAATGTATCGTACAAACAATACTGTAAAGTATTTCAAACTTTTAATTCGACTATCTTTCAAACAATAATTCGCAATAAAATACTGAACCTTTGAATTTTTTTAGCCGAGTTGCAACGAAGCTATTGGTTTGGTGATGCGGGCGGTTGAGCGTCAACAATTGGTTTCCGGATGATAACTCAAAAATTTTACAATCTAATCAAATGAAACTTTGATATATTGTTGGGTACCAGGTAAGGAAGACCCCTATTAATTTTGGAGAAAAATGGTCAAAGGTCAAGGTCACACGTCAGACAGCATTTGACCCAATGATAGGTTGTATTGGCCAAACCTGGCTGAGATCGTTATAAAAACTGTAGAATTTGTGAAATGCTGACTTTAAACGAGACTGTTGAAAGCCCTATACCATCAACTTGTTTGTCAGTAGCTTGCCTCGATTTAACAAGAGGCCCAAGGACCACATCGCTCACCTGAGTTACCATGGCCCATATCTGAAGACTTTCCACATACATTTGCATGTTAAAGCTTAGTCCGTTTTGTGGCCCCAACCTACCCCTGGAGGCCATGAGTTTTACAAACAATGTCAGGAAGCTTTCATGTAAATCTCAGCTTGGTTCTTGAGAGGATGATTTAAATAAAAAATTCTATTTATTCCCAATTTCCCGTGTAAAACTTTGATCCCCTATTGTGACCCCAACCTACCCCCGGGAGCCATGATTTGAACAAACTTGAATCTGCACTATGCCAAGAAGCTTTCATGTAAATCTCAGCTCTTCTGACTCATTGATTCTCGAGATGATTTTTAAAGATTTTCTCTCTATATTTCTATGTATATCTTTGATCCCCTATTGTGGCCCCAGCCTACCCCCGAGGGCCATGATTTCAACAAATAGAATCTGCACTATTTCAGGAAGCTTTCATGTAAATCTCAGCTCTTCTCACTGATTGGTTCTTGAGAATTTAAGATGATTTTTAAAGATTTTTTTAATTTATTCTCATGTAAAACTTTGATCCCCTATAGTGGCCCGAATCTACTCCCAGGGGCCATGATTTGCACAAACTTAAATCTGCACTTTATGTCATGAAGCTTTCATGTCAATCTCAGCTCTTCTGGTTTCTTGGCTCTTGAGAAGATGATTTTTAAAGATTTCTATTTATTCCCGTGTAAAACTTAGATTCCTTATTGTGACCCCAACCTACCCCCGGGGCCATGATTTGAACAAACTTGAGTCTGCACCATGTCAAGAAGCTTTCATGTAAATCTCAGCTCTTCTGACTCATTGGTTCTTGAGATGATTTTTAAAGATTTTCCCTATATATTTCTATGTAAAATTTTAATCCTTTATTGTGGCCCCAACCTACCCCCGGGGGCCATGATTTGAACAAACTTGAATCTGCACTATGTCAGGAAGTTTTCATTTAAATCTCAGCTCTTCTGACTCATTGGTTCTTGAGAGGAAGATTTTTCTATTTGTTCTCATGTAAAACTTTGGTCCCCTATTGTGGTCCCAATCTATCCCCGGTGGCCATGATTTGCACAAACTTGAATCTGCACTATGTCAGGAAGCTTTCATATAAATTTCAGGTCTTCTGGCTCATTGATTCTTGAGAAGATTTTCAAATGACCCCACCCTATTTTTGCGATTATCTCCCCTTTGAAGAGGACATGGTCCTTCATTTGAACAAACTTGAAAGCCCTTTACCCAAGAATGCTTTTGGCTAAGTTTGGTTATAATTGGCTCCGTGGTTCTTGAGAAGATGAAAATGTGAAAAGTTTACAAGGTCGCCGACGACGACAAAGTTGAGCCGAAGGCTCAAATGAGCTACAAAGTGGTCATATGCAGAACAAGCTCTTGCGTATCGAATCCATCGAGAGATATAAACACCATATGCAGGTGATAATGAAATATTGCTACATATATATGGGAAGTTGATGATGGAGAAGCTGAATCCACTTTCAATAAAATATCTAAGTATGGAGCACAAGTGGACGACTCTGTGATGTCTTTTAATTTGAGTTCACAAAGATATATTGAATCGACATATGAATGAAAATTATTAGTTAATAGATAACATGTCGTCCATATATCTAAATATCGAATTGAAGGCCACAGCAAGAGATTTTTTCTTCTCACGTAGAATTTTTGAATGAATTCTGCTTCGTATGATAATACAAACAGGTCAGCTAACGAAGGAGCACAATTCGTGCCCATGAGAATTCCAACAGACTGTTGGAAGACATCACCAAAGACCACAAAGATATTGTCAATGTCAGAGGTACTCTAGCATATTTTTATTTCAACTTCAGAGTTACTTATGCGTGGAATCAGAGTGGTGTTTAACAAAGTAATTTTTTGGATGATTGATCACTAGATATGAATATTTCTGTTTTCCAATTTCGTTGAAGAAGCAACTGTCTATGATGTCAAAAAGTCTAGTCTTTAATCTATCGTGAGGAATGGTCATGTAAAGTGTTGAAATGTCAAACGTTTTGATGTTGTTGATTTGAGAAAAGTTTTGCGATTTCAACTTTACTAAAAGTTCTTTAGAATTTTTTTAAAATCCACATTTGATTTACACCATTTTCGGCATATGTAGTCGCAGAGTAAGTTTGAAGTTTCTCCTTCAAATTATTTATTACAATTTATAACATGCTTTCCAAGTGAAAACCAGATTTAAATATAATATCAAACCAATCTGAATCCATGTTACTTAATTTAATAGTATTATAAAATATGACAAACAAATAGTTCATTCTTATTTACATACTTAAAACGTACAGGACAAGTGGACAGATAGTCTGCCGCAGACATGTACAAACAGAATGACTTAAGTCATGTTATAATTGTATACTGTCCATTCAACTCCTGTTCTACACAGTCTATATCTTCTCTCTCACAACTTTTTAATCCTCTGAAAAAGGAAGAAAAAAAATTAAAACATGGACAATCAAGACAAGCATCACAAGTAACCTATTTACATCACTTTATTTCTAAATTGACTAAATGACTACGTACCGTTTGTAATCAACTTGCGTTTGCGACATTTCCTGTAATTTCAGCTACATTAGCCGCATCAGCCGCTGACATTTCATTAGCAACCAGGATGACCACAACAAAAAATCCCCAGCTCTTTGCAACTTTCCTGTAAATTTAATCCACAATGAACAATGTATGTGTTTAACACATGTAACAGTATTAATACACACTATCTATGTATTACTACACACTATCTATGTATTACTACACACTATCTATGTATTACTACACACTATCTATGTATTACTACACACTATCTATGTATTACTACACACTATGTATTACTACACACTATCTATGTATTAATACACACTATCTATGTATTACTACACACTATCTATGTATTAATACACACATCTATGTATTAATACACACTATCTATGTATTAATACACACTATCTATGTATTACTACACACTATCTATGTATTAATACACACTATCTATGATCAGACAGACTAAATCTCCCATAAGAGGAGTCAATGAAACCTTCAATATAGGAGTGTGTCACTGACCCAAATCCTGTTTGTGGCAAATTTGATATTAACGAATTTGTTAATATTGCAGTCATTCTAAGTTGGCCAACTTTTCCGTTGCCAGACACATCTTATTTTCTAAAGGGCTAGCTATTATCAAAATATTTTTTCAATGGGACTGACTTATAATTTCCCCCTACATTTTGTTTTTCACTTTTATAATCATCAACCATCTAAAGTGTTGAAAAGATTTCACAAAAAATCAAGGTTATTTAAACAATAAAATGCCTTCTTTGTTGTTTCATTGGGTGATGAAGGTAGCTAGCATTGCAGAAAAAATGCATATATAACCCGTGTAAGTGGGTTATGCCATTTTTTATGCAATGAGTGCTACCTTCATCACCCAATGAAACAGCAAAGAAAGACATATGTTATTGTTTATATTTATTAATTTAAAAAAAAATATAATTTAGAATGGCCTACATTTTTGCAGTTATTCCCCTTACACCGGAAGTTGGGGGCGCGCTAACGATTGTGGTCCTAAGCTTCACATAAATAGTATTACATCGTAATATTGTATAGTAAAGCTTACGTCACCAAATTCTTTAATATGCTGGGTTTTAACAGGTTGTATTATATCTATGACACAAACTTTAAGGGTTAATTTCTTCTCTTTTACGGAGAAAACTTTTTGAAATGGCACTTCGTCGAATTGTAGAGTTTGGGGATGGGATGCTTTAGGCGTATTATTAATTATTAAAGATAAATAAAGCTCATTATAGAGAGTTTATCATTTGATTTGCAAACAAAGACTGAATTGTGTTATTAATTGTTTACCAAGTTTTTTTTAAAAATAAATGAGCATCAATCTCAGATTATTACATATCACATTTCCAGGTATTCTTTAGGTAAAATGTGTCATTCAAAAGTGACTGTACAAAATAAATATGCTTTAAATTACATTGGTTTGTTTGTAAACGTTAGCTTTTACTTCTGCATTTAGAAGGTCATTAGACAAAAATTCAAAATTTTGGCCGTCATGGTCAACATTAAATGAGTTATATATTTAATGTTTAACATCAAAAATGATTTTTTTTTTTTCCTTCAAAAAACATGAACCAGTCCTTTTAATGAAATATAAATTATACAGTCTGATACATGTCCAGTATTCACCCGCCAAGACAATATCAAATAATTAACACTTGCATATATGGACACAAATTTTCCATTTTTAAAAATAAATCTTTTATCTATGTTTTTTTTTCTCTAGGCGTTTAGTTATAATGTTTCTGATGAGGATACACATAAGACTGCTTTCTAAGCAACACATATCACATTATTTGCTATAATGCTATACATCTAATTATTGTATAATTGTTTTGTCTATCTACATTCAATACCTGGTTCACGGTTAAAATACGAGATTTCCCTGACTCTTACTTCTGCTTTTGTATTGTGACATGTGCAAAGGAGACCCCATATGTCACAAAAATATAAAAGTGGGGGTATAAAGGTAAATTTCGGATTAGCTTACAGTGCTAACATTTTGTGTTGTTGGGTTTATGCTAACAGCTATACATCATACACTGTTGTTCTTGTACTTGGTTCTACATAACTGTTGACAGAGTCACTAAATGCACATCTATTCTATAAGAACCCGTAGACTCTAACTCCAAAATTGCATATTTGTTTTAAAATAAGTATGCATAAACTCAGCAAAATTATTGTTTTAGTAAAAATAAATATATTTAAAACAAATACACATTTAGAGTTATAAATTGGCAATGTATAAATATCACTTAGTCTCTACGTACATGATGATGAAAATATTGATTAAAATCATTAAACATCACAAATCGAGATAATTCGGGACAACAGTCCATTATCTGTACATGTATACACAGATTATGTTTCAGTTTTGCAGCTAAATAAAAATAATTACCAAACCAATGGATTTTTCCATAGTGCTTTTGCTATATCCTTTGCTCCCATGTTTAGCAAATAAGGCTAATGAATCGATGTCAATGTGAATAATAGTTTCACGTGTTTACCAGATTGAACTGTCTAAATCCCAAATCCTATCCGAACAACAATCCCGGTAAACGATAAAAAAAGAAATAATTTCTTCCACGCTCTTTTGATTTATTCATGGATTACTTTTATTGCGAAAACTTACTTTGTTTAAAAAAAAAAAAAAAAGCCCTTAAGATTTGCGTCATTTCAACCTTATTAAAAATTACAGACTAATAGTAATCAAAGTACTGAAAGTACTGAAAAGCGCTAAGCTGACTTCATGAATTCTGTATGTAATGTTAATGAGCAGGAACAACATTTAAAAAAAGGTCTATGCATTATTCTTTATTTTCGCATAACTAAGTAGTACATTTTCTGTAAGAAAATAACAAATATGGATTGGAAGCAATGTCCTGAAACTTTTCAACACGTTGAAATATAAATTTTATATGATGTTGTTAAAACCATGGTCACTATGATAATTTTGATCCCAAATTAAACTAAAACCCATGTCCTTGGGTCATGAAATTTACAATTTTGGTAAAGGACACCTGTTCTTATTAAATATCTATAATCAGAATTTAGTATCAATAGCATTACCACCGCTGCGGTGGTCCATATGTAAAGTGTTCGCTCTGTATGCGGCCGGTCGGGGTTCGAATCCCGGCCGCGAGAGACCTAGTTCGTTAAACAGGTAGTGACAGTTCCATCACCAAACTCTCGGCATCAGGTGTGAATATCACGGGTCCTCGGAGATGGCCTTTAAAATGTAGGTGTGGCACGCTAAAGAACCCTCACTGCTCAATGGCCGTAAGCGCCGAGCATAGGCCTAAATTTGAAGCCCTTCACCGGTCTTGGTGACGTCTCCATATGAATTAAAAATGATTGAGAAGAACGTTAAACAAGATACAATCAATCAATAGCATTTAAGGCTATCTTATTCAAATATTTGACAAATGAACACTTAATTTATACCCTGTTTAGCTCCTACCCATCTTCCCAAGGCAAGGGTTTCTGATCCGCTCTGCTCCGGTCCCTGGATCATTAAATGCTCTACATGACTATGCATTTTTTTCTCTTACATATGTGATGTTATAGAGAAGAACATTTTTGGTAGAAAATGTGAAAACAATTGTAATGGTAGTTTTCGGTATAAAGTGTTCAATTGTTATTACGCAACTAATTTACTGTTGTGTTCCAGTTAAATAGTGTATGAAATATTTTTAGAATACAACTGAAATGAAACAAATCAATAGTATGATATATATATATGTAAGTCACTTATAATAGAAAGGAACAAACAAACTGGACAAAAAAGAAAATTACACATAACCACATACACTAACAAATGTCACATGTCAAAACACACCAATAATGCAGGATTATGAAACGCTTTACATCCATTTCATTACCTTACCAGAAATCATCTAAATACATACATAAACATGCGTCTGTATGACTTGTACTACAGAATCCAGTGCATAATTATCTGTAAATAGCAATCACACCATGAAAGTGGAATTATTTTTTGTAATCAATAATGAAGTTTATTTCAATTCAAAATCAGGTTGGAGAGAATCTGAATCCAAATAAGTCCGATAAATACATGTATAACTGAAAACAAAATTTAGGAAGTTATTTAGAAAAGATGTTCATCATACATGTGCAATATTACTTTGAAACTGAATACTGCGTCATTAACAAGAGTGGAGATAGCTCATTTTTAACATGAAAGTTAGTGCAAGAGGATATACTAATTCAAATATGATGATGAATTAGACTAACATGTAAGCATGGAATTACATTTAGCAATTGTAGTGATTGTTTGTTATTCGTAAATCTAAAAAAAAAAACAAAAAACTTTTGTACACAGGTACATTAAACGCTGTACTCATCAACTTGTGTGTATTACACTTCTTGTGTAAAAGCTCATATTCATATTGCAAAGGAGACTCATCCGTTTGTCTGAATGAGACATAATACACATTGCTATTGTTTTAATTTTATAAAACAGTTCTTTATATGAAAATGCTAATAACCTTAGCAAAAAACCATAAGATTCGAAGCTTGTGTAGGAGTTCTATGAAGAAGAAAAAAACGTAACAGAAGTGACTTGCAATAAATATGCAAGATTTACAACATGTAAATGTAGCTAAATGAGAATCCCAAACTAGGCACTGAAAAGTTACAAAAGTAATTTTCAAACCGCTGTTAGAAATAATGAAGAGGCATCTCACCAAAAAACTAAATGCATCTTTTTTATATGAAAAGATCGTTCAGCGAAAACAAAATGTGGGAACAGGGAACAACAACAGTACATCCATGCCCCTCCCCCTTCTTCATCATTCGTACGTTCGGAAATACATGTAACATATGCATGTCATTGTCAATTGTTTGTTTGAAGTACAAAGAAATTGAAAACACGATTACTTTCGTTGTATGTAGCGTGCTGTGGACCGCAAACAATTTCACATTCATGCTTGACACAATGGCAATGTTTATCTAACACTTGTTCTAAACATATGTATTTCAGTATACAGCCCTCGTAAAATTCCACGCGGTGTTTTGAATACTTGAAACCGGGGTATTGTTTTCCATAATATTATATGATAATATAATATGATATAATGTTGTACCTTTTATCTTTCCTTGCCCCAAGACTATTATTTTTAGTCTCATTTTTGAAACTAAATCACGAAATCAAATTTGATTGTGTTGACGATGATTCTGAAGAATATCTTGGTCGTTTAGAAATAATAAAGTAAGCTTAAGTTACACCGTTGCATCCTCTAAATTTCTGCATGACCGACTTACATATATGATCGGCGAAGGTGTAAGCAGTTACGCAATATCATCCTTCTGAGACACCGATCTCTGTCCTTCGCTGTCAAAGCATAAACGTGCACAAATTCTTTCTCGTTCACAATGGACGCGGATCAGTTAATTTTTTTTACTGTGTTGCACACATTTTTGCTGTGTCGGACAAACATTTTACTGAGTCGGAACAGCAGCCAAAACACAAGTGGAAAACCCTCCTGACCCGTGTATAGCTCAATGACGTGGGTTCTAATTATAGCAAATTGATTTTCCTGACCTCTAAGCGCCAGGCGAAGGCAACAATGCAAAGACACCCTAGCTAAAACGGTTTCATATACATGTACATATTCTTATTCAATTTTAGATTTTGAATCACTTTAATTATTACAGACGCAGATTCAAATGGGAATTTTAACTGACGAATGACCTGCATCTGTGTCTCACTTTCCCCAGAATGAGGACAAAAATATCACCCTTTTTATACATATTTTATTCACTGTTCAACGAACTGTATTTCCGGGGAAAAAATGCAACTGCAGATATGAATGTTATCCCCGTGCTAGATCGGTTGCAAAATTACGACTACTTTAAACACGACTTGTTGACTACAGCGATGCATAAATTCGCCTATAGGTGGCGATAAACCGGAAACATGATGACGAATGCAAAATCCAACTGGCGGCAATAAGCGCTTAAGCTACGCTTAACGCTTAAAAATGACTAGAATCTACATAGGAGACATATTTCAAGCCTATAAAATCTGTGAAATCCAGGAGCTTAAAGGGGGCTTCGCTCAAGGCGACCCCCATCCTTGTAAAGTTACTTTGACCCTTTTGAATTATATATAGTAACACTGGCGGGTTCAGAAAAATTCCAAGTTCAAGGGGGAGAAGTGGGGGTTGCGACCCAAGTTTGTACCTTTACTGCTCGAAAAAAGGTGGATTGAAAACCCCAAATTGATTGATGTTTTCCGCCACACTCCAGTTTTTCAGTGGTGGCGCCCAGTTTTTATTGGTGGAAGAGAGAACCCAGCTAAAATGTACCTGGGAAGAGACCACCGACCTTCCGAAAGTAAACTGGGAAACTTTCTCACTTACCGGCGCGAGCGGGATTCGAACCCGAGCCGACAGAGGCCATGTGATGTTGAGCGCGATACTCCAACCACTCGGCCACGGAGGCCCCAAATTCAAGAAAAAAAACAAAAACAAAAAAACAACCAAAAAACCACAACACTTTCTTTGAATATATTTCATCAAAGGAAGGGGAATTGCAACCTCCTCCCCATTCTAGATCCCCAACTAGAGTAGTCAGATATATACAACAGACAGGGACCCAACTCATAAATGTACATATGCAGCGCCTACATGTTTAGTACAGTTTATATGGAAATTACTATAAACAATTGTTAGAGGGGTTTAACACATACATGTACAATTACACCGTGTTTAGAAGTTAGAGCGTTCGCCCCGCATGCGGAAGGTCGAGGTTTGAATCTGGGCCACGACAGACCCAAGTTGTTAAAACAGGTAGTGACAGTTCCATCGCCATTGAATGCTCAGCATCAGGTGTGAATGTCACGGGTCCTCGGAGATGACCTTAAAAACGGATGTCCCGTGTTTCGCTAAAGAACCCTCACTGCTCAATAGCTGTAAGCGCCGAGTATAGGCCAAAAATTTGAAGCCCTTCGCCGGTCTTGGTGACGTCTACAGGAGTAAAAAAATTCTCTTAAACAATCAATCATACAATTACTAGGTTCTAAGCATCAACACCAATGGTCGCATGAACACGGGGTGAATTAACTCTACCAAATTAATAAGTGACGACAATATTTAGGCCAATTAAAATTAATTGATAGATTATCATCCCCGCCCGCCCCTCAAAAAAGGCCATCCCCAATTTTTTTTATTTTCGCAAAAATTACGATTTCAAACAAACTTGCCTCCCAGAGACATATGAGTGCATGATTAAAGTCACAGAATGTTGGTTTTATATCTTCTACCAAGGATTCTTTGAATGTTGGCTTAACACTTTGTGTGATGCCTATCATTTTTTTCTCGGGAAATAAAAATAAAAAAAAAATAAAAAATCCTCCCACACGCTCCATGTTTTTTTGTGTGACCCCGTATTATAATCTACTAATCAAGTTGAACTGGACTTATAAACAATGTAGATATTTGCGGCTACTCTTCATGCGTATTTTTGATTTCCTTGGCAAATATCGGTCGTTCAGTCTCGACTCCCCACACTGGTATACAGTCCTTGATACGCCACTGATTATTGTACATAATCAATCCACGGAGAGAACTACATGCATTTAATCACACCTATTGCTCAATCCATTTTGATGTAGGTTAATATCGCATTAGATTACTTTTAGATGCCCAAAATTGAAAATACCCTTGGTGCAACTCGTAAGAATTTTTAGATTTAGCAATTTTTAAAATGAAAAATAAGACTATACTGTTATGGTCTTTTTGTATATATTTCTCATGACAAGGCCTTTCATATGTGACCTTGACCTTCTCACAGAACAGCAAGGTCATGTTAGTCATATCGGCATTGACGTATTCCAATATTGTGTGAATTTGTGTTCAGATGTCATGACCCTTTGGTATTTTTAATGGGAAAAAGATTTGAAATTTTTTTTAAATTAAACAAGAGGCCCATAATCGCTCTTCTGATACATTGTAGAACAGGCAAACATTCTCACTAATCAAGATTCATCAATTAACAAAGTTTGATGAAGTTAAGTCAAATAGTATCTGGAAATTTAAATATACATGTAACTGACCTACTTTTGGTCGACATACTGTAGACTCAAGATGCATCAACTGACAAGTCAAATAGTATTCAAATATAGCCGTCAAATTCCAAAAGAAGGCCACAGTGACCTACTTTTTGGTCGGTACATTCCAAAGACTCAAGATGAATCAACTGACAAAGTTTGATAATTGAAGTCAAATAGTATCTGAAATATTCAGATATAAACGTCAAATTCCAAAAGTAGGTCACAGTGACCTACTTTTTGGTCCACACACTCTGAAGACTCAAGACCCATCAACTGACAGTTTGATGACTGTAAGTCAAATAACATCTGAAATATTCAAATATAGCCGTCAAGTTCCAAAAGTAGGTCACAGTGACCTACTTTTTAATCAACAAACTATGAAGACTCACGATGCATCAACTGACAAAGTTTGATGATCCTAGCTTTCATAGTGTCCAAATTATGCATCTAAAATTGAAAATGTGAAATTTGAATGTCTGCAAAATTCAAAAAGTAGGTCAGTGTGACCTACTTTTTTTATAAATATGTTTCGAGGCCTCTAGACGCATCACCTTACAAGGTTTGATGATTTTAAACCTCTTGGTATCTGAAATACCAACTTAAAATGTATTCATAAATGATTAGCCATAAAATTCAGAAAGTAGGTCATGGTGACATACTTTTCACATGACGCAGTTCAAAGTCCCATGATCCATTAACTGACAACTTTTGATGATCATAAGCTCAAAAGTGTCCAAGAAATGCATCAAAATCTATTTAATAATAATTACCTGCGAAATTAAAAAAGTAGGTCATCATGACCTACTTTTGAGACATGATATTAGGTCCCAAGATGCATCAACTGACAAAATTTGATGATCCTAGTCCTTATACTAAGCAAAATATCAAAGTTTTAACAAAACAAAATTTAAGGTCAACTTTGAAGTGACCTTGAGACCACACCCTTTGCCCCAGGATGATGCCTTGAACAATTTTTTTTTTTTTTTTTATCTACAACCTATCCTCATCCTTATGCATAAGTTTGGTGATAATTTGCCCAGTGGTTCTCGAGAAGATTTTTTAGCAACCACTACTTTTGTTTGCATTTTCCTAATTATCTCCCCTTGTTAAAGGGTCACAACCCTGGTTTTAGTACAAATGAAAGCCCTTGGGCCAAGGATACCCTGTGACAAATTTGGCCAAGGGGTTCTTGAGATACAGCCCTTTTTCCAAAACGTTGACGCACACCGCACGTCTTAGCTCTTTGAGCCTTTGGCTCATAGCTAAAAATCGCAATAGCAAGGACAAGGTGAGCTATATGGCTAATTAGCCTCTTGTTTGACATTCAGTTGATATTTGGTACAATTGCTTTAACATGACAAGTTACATATCACGTTCTAATTTTGTTTCGGTCCATTTATTTTTTGCTGAGTTATTGCCCTTGGATTTATATAACGATTTCAAATTTTTCGCACTTTTTTTGTCTATTCATTTGATATTTAGTACATTACTTTGGGCATCCACTATAACTTATAAGAAAATAATGTCCCATCAATAAAATATGCACAGAAGCATTGTACAAAATATCAAGTATATCCCACAAGCCATATTGGAAAGCGTTCACAAAATTTTGTGACGGACAGAAAATACAAAAACAATGCATCTCCCCCTGACAGGGGTGACAAAATCACCCCTCCCCTTTTTGTAATGGTCTCCCCTTTGAAGGGGTGTGACCTTTCATTTGAACGAACTTGAAAGCCCTTCAACCAAGAATACTTTTTGCCAAGTTTGGTTGAAATTGACCCAGTGGTTCTGGAGAAGAAATCGAAAATGTAAAAAGTTTACAGATTGACAACAGGCAATCAGAAAAGCTCACTTGAGCTTTCAGCACAGAATGATTGAAATTCAAAAGATGCAAGACGATTGGACAACAGTACTACTCTGTTGCCAAGATCCCCATGTATATACAATAACACCCACTGAAGCCACAGCATAAGTGGCTATAAATAGTCACCATCAAAATACACACTACTGTACAAAAAACTTTATTTACAATAAATGAACATTGCAAGTCTGATCTGTCGAATAAGTATATTGTTACAATTCATGTTTTGACAAAAACAAAATACTATTAAAAAACTTGAATTTCACTTACATCTTAGTAGAACATGTTTTCTAATAAAACACATTATAATTTGTTCGTCAATCAAAATCTATCACATAAATCATCACTGATATTGTGAAACACTGAAAGCCTACCTCCGTTTATTTTCAAATACTCGCATAACAGCAACAAATATTGACATCAGAATCGTAGTCTACTAAATGTTTGACCATCTCCGGGTGTCCACTTTGCGATTCAATAAAGAGCAGTGTAATATTCTGTCAATACAAATATCGACATCATCACCCATGTTTTTCTAAATGTGTGACTATCTTAATGTGTCTTTTTGGTAATGCTACATAGAGAGGACATTTTTTATATTACAAATATTGACATTAGCACCATGTTCTACTAAATGTTTAACTATCTCAGTGTGTCCATTCTGTGATGCTACATACATTGACATTTTTCATATTACAAATATTGAAATTAGCACCATGTTCTACTAAATGTTTAACTATCTCAGTGTCCATTCTGTGATGCTACATACATTGACATTTTTCATATTACAATTATTGACATTAGCACCATGTTCTACTAAATGTTTAACTATCTCAATGTGTCCATTCTGTGATGCTAAACAGAGCAGAGTGACATATTTTTCATATTACAAATATTGACATTAGGACCATGTTCTACTAAATGTTTAACTATCTCAGTGTGACCATTCTGTGATGCTAAACAGAGCAGAGTGACATATTTTTCATATTACAAATATTGACATTAGGACCATGTTCTACGAAATGTTTAACCATCTCAGTGTGTCCATCATGTAATGCTACATACATTGACATTTTTCATATTACAAATATTGACATTAGCATCATGTTCTACTAAATGTTTAACCATCTCAGTGTGTCCTTTCTGTGATGCTACATACATTGACATTTTTCATATTACAAATATTGACATTAGCATCATGTTCTACTAAATGTTTAACTATCTCAGTGTGTCCATTCTGTGATGCTACATACATTGACATTTTTCATATTACAAATATTGACATTAGCACCATGTTCTACTAAATGTTTAACTATCTCAGTGTGTCCATTCTGTGATGCTAAACAGAGCAGAGCGACATATTTTTCATATTACAAATATTGACATTAGGACAATGTTCTACTAAATGTTTAACTATCTCAGTGTGACCATTCTGTGATGCTAAACAGAGCAGAGTGACATATTTTTCATATTACAAATATTGACATTAGGACCATGTTCTACGAAATGTTTAACTATCTCAGTGTGTCCATCAAGTAATGCTACATACATTGACATTTTTCATATTACAAATATTGACATTAGCACCATGTTCTACTAAATGTTTAACTATCTCAGTGTCCATTCTGTGATGCTAAATAGAGCGGAGTGACATTTTTCATATTACAAATATTGACATCAGCACCACATTCTACTAAATGTTTAACTATCTCAGTGTGTCCATTCTGTGATGCTAAACAGAGCAGAGTGACATATTTTTCATATTACAAATATTGACATTAGGACCATGTTCTACTAAATGTTTAACTATCTCAGTGTGACCATTCTGTGATGCTAAACAGAGCAGAGTGACATATTTTTCATATTACAAATATTGACATTAGGACCATGTTCTACGAAATGTTTAACCATCTCAGTGTGTCCATCATGTAATGCTACATACATTGACATTTTTCATATTACAAATATTGACATTAGCATCATGTTCTACTAAATGTTTAACCATCTCAGTGTGTCCTTTCTGTGATGCTACATACATTGACATTTTTCATATTACAAATATTGACATTAGCATCATGTTCTACTAAATGTTTAACTATCTCAGTGTGTCCATTCTGTGATGCTACATTCATTGACATTTTTCATATTACAAATATTGACATTAGCACCATGTTCTACTAAATGTTTAACTATCTCAGTGTGTCCATTCTGTGATGCTAAACAGAGCAGAGCGACATATTTTTCATATTACAAATATTGACATTAGGACAATGTTCTACTAAATGTTCAGTGTGACCATTCTGTGATGCTAAACAGAGCAGAGTGACATATTTTTCATATTACAAATATTGACATTAGGACCATGTTCTACGAAATGTTTAACTATCTCAGTGTGTCCATCAAGTAATGCTACATACATTGACATTTTTCATATTACAAATATTGACATTAGCACCATGTTCTACTAAATGTTTAACTATCTCAGTGTCCATTCTGTGATGCTAAATAGAGCGGAGTGACATTTTTCATATTACAAATATTGACATCGGCACCGTGTTCTACGAAATGTTTAACCATCTCAGTGTGTCCATCATGTGATGCTATATGGAGTGGAGCAACATTTCTCACATCACAAATATTGTCATCAGCACCACATTCTACGAAATGTTTAACTATCTCAGTGTGTCCATCATGTGATGCTATATGGAGTGGTGCAACATCCTTGCCATTACAAATATTGTCATCAGCACCATGTTCTACTAAATGTTTAACTATCTCAATGTGTCCATTCTGTGATGCTACATACATTGACATTTTTCATATTACAAATATTGACATAAACATCATGTTCTACTAAATGTTTAACTATCTCAGTGTCCATTCTGTGATGCTAAATAGAGCGGAGTGACATTTTTCATATTACAAATATTGACATTAGCATCACGTTCTACGAAATGTTTAACTATCTCAGTGTGTCCATCATGTAATGCTACATACATTGACATTTTTCATATTACAAATATTGACATTAACATCATGTTCTACTAAATGTTTAACTATCTCAGTGTCCATTCTGTGATGCTACATACATTGACATTTTTCATATTACAAATATTGACATTAGCATCATGTTCTACTAAATGTTTAACCATCTCAGTGTGTCCATTCTGTGATGCTACATACATTGACATTTTTCATATTACAAATATTGACATTAGCATCATGTTCTACTAAATGTTTAACTATCTCAGTGTCCATTCTGTGATGCTACATACATTGACATTTTTCATATTACAAATATTGACATTAGCACCATGTACTACTAAATGTTTAACTATCTCAGTGTGTCCATTCTGTGATGCTAAACAGAGCAGAGTGACATATTTTTCATATTACAAATATTGACATTAGGACCATGTTCTACTAAATGTTTAACTATCTCAGTGTGACCATTCTGTGATGCTAAACAGAGAAGAGTGACATATTTTTCATATTACAAATATTGACATTAGGACCATGTTCTACTAAATGTTTAACTATCTCAGTGTGTCCATCATGTAATGCTTCATACATTGACATTTTTCATATTACAAATATTGACATTAGCACCATGTTCTACTAAATGTTTAACTATCTCAGTGTCCATTCTGTGATGCTAAATAGAGCGGAGTGACATTTTTCATATTACAAATATTGACATCAGCACCACATTCTACTAAATGTTTAACTATCTCAGTGTGTCCATCATGTGATGCTACATACATTGACATTTTTCATATTACAAATATTGACATTAGCAGCATGTTCTACTAAATGTTTAACTATCTCAGTGTGACCATTCTGTGATGCTAAACAGAGCAGAGTGACATATTTTTCATATTACAAATATTGACATTAGGACCATGTTCTACGAAATGTTTAACTATCTCAGTGTGTCCATCATGTAATGCTACATACATTGACATTTTTCATATTACAAATATTGACATTAGCACCATGTTCTACTAAATGTTTAACTATCTCAGTGTGTCCATTCTGTGATGCTAAATAGAGCGGAGTGACATTTTTCATATTACAAATATTGACATCAGCACCACATTCTACTAAATGTTTAACTATCTCAGTGTGTCCATTCTGTGATGCTAAACAGAGCAGAGTGACATATTTTTCATATTACAAATATTGACATTAGGACCATGTTCTACTAAATGTTTAACTATCTCAGTGTGACCATTCTGTGATGCTAAACAGAGAAGAGTGACATATTTTTCATATTACAAATATTGACATTAGGACCATGTTCTACTAAATGTTTAACTATCTCAGTGTGTCCATCATGTAATGCTTCATACATTGACATTTTTCATATTACAAATATTGACATTAGCACCATGTTCTACTAAATGTTTAACTATCTCAGTGTCCATTCTGTGATGCTAAATAGAGCGGAGTGACATTTTTCATATTACAAATATTGACATCGGCACCGTGTTCTACGAAATGTTTAACCATCTCAGTGTGTCCATCATGTGATGCTATATGGAGTGGAGCAACATTTCTCACATCACAAATATTGTCATCAGCACCACATTCTACGAAATGTTTAACTATCTCAGTGTGTCCATCATGTGATGCTATATGGAGTGGTGCAACATCCTTGCCATTACAAATATTGTCATCAGCACCATGTTCTACTAAATGTTTAACTATCTCAATGTGTCCATTCTGTGATGCTACATACATTGACATTTTTCATATTACAAATATTGACATAAACATCATGTTCTACTAAATGTTTAACTATCTCAGTGTCCATTCTGTGATGCTAAATAGAGCGGAGTGACATTTTTCATATTACAAATATTGACATTAGCATCACGTTCTACGAAATGTTTAACTATCTCAGTGTGTCCATCATGTAATGCTACATACATTGACATTTTTCATATTACAAATATTGACATTAACATCATGTTCTACTAAATGTTTAACTATCTCAGTGTCCATTCTGTGATGCTACATACATTGACATTTTTCATATTACAAATATTGACATTAGCATCATGTTCTACTAAATGTTTAACCATCTCAGTGTGTCCATTCTGTGATGCTACATACATTGACATTTTTCATATTACAAATATTGACATTAGCATCATGTTCTACTAAATGTTTAACTATCTCAGTGTCCATTCTGTGATGCTACATACATTGACATTTTTCATATTACAAATATTGACATTAGCACCATGTACTACTAAATGTTTAACTATCTCAGTGTGTCCATTCTGTGATGCTAAACAGAGCAGAGTGACATATTTTTCATATTACAAATATTGACATTAGGACCATGTTCTACTAAATGTTTAACTATCTCAGTGTGACCATTCTGTGATGCTAAACAGAGAAGAGTGACATATTTTTCATATTACAAATATTGACATTAGGACCATGTTCTACTAAATGTTTAACTATCTCAGTGTGTCCATCATGTAATGCTTCATACATTGACATTTTTCATATTACAAATATTGACATTAGCACCATGTTCTACTAAATGTTTAACTATCTCAGTGTCCATTCTGTGATGCTAAATAGAGCGGAGTGACATTTTTCATATTACAAATATTGACATCAGCACCACATTCTACTAAATGTTTAACTATCTCAGTGTGTCCATCATGTGATGCTACATACATTGACATTTTTCATATTACAAATATTGACATTAGCAGCATGTTCTACTAAATGTTTAACTATCTCAGTGTGACCATTCTGTGATGCTAAACAGAGCAGAGTGACATATTTTTCATATTACAAATATTGACATTAGGACCATGTTCTACGAAATGTTTAACTATCTCAGTGTGTCCATCATGTAATGCTACATACATTGACATTTTTCATATTACAAATATTGACATTAGCACCATGTTCTACTAAATGTTTAACTATCTCAGTGTGTCCATTCTGTGATGCTAAATAGAGCGGAGTGACATTTTTCATATTACAAATATTGACATCAGCACCACATTCTACTAAATGTTTAACTATCTCAGTGTGTCCATTCTGTGATGCTAAACAGAGCAGAGTGACATATTTTTCATATTACAAATATTGACATTAGGACCATGTTCTACTAAATGTTTAACTATCTCAGTGTGACCATTCTGTGATGCTAAACAGAGAAGAGTGACATATTTTTCATATTACAAATATTGACATTAGGACCATGTTCTACTAAATGTTTAACTATCTCAGTGTGTCCATCATGTAATGCTTCATACATTGACATTTTTCATATTACAAATATTGACATTAGCACCATGTTCTACTAAATGTTTAACTATCTCAGTGTCCATTCTGTGATGCTAAATAGAGCGGAGTGACATTTTTCATATTACAAATATTGACATCAGCACCACATTCTACTAAATGTTTAACTATCTCAGTGTGTCCATCATGTGATGCTACATACATTGACATTTTTCATATTACAAATATTGACATTAGCAGCATGTTCTACTAAATGTTTAACTATCTCAGTGTGACCATTCTGTGATGCTAAACAGAGCAGAGTGACATATTTTTCATATTACAAATATTGACATTAGGACCATGTTCTACGAAATGTTTAACTATCTCAGTGTGTCCATCATGTAATGCTACATACATTGACATTTTTCATATTACAAATATTGACATTAGCACCATGTTCTACTAAATGTTTAACTATCTCAGTGTGTCCATTCTGTGATGCTAAATAGAGCGGAGTGACATTTTTCATATTACAAATATTGACATCAGCACCACATTCTACTAAATGTTTAACTATCTCAGTGTGTCCATTCTGTGATGCTAAACAGAGCAGAGTGACATATTTTTCATATTACAAATATTGACATTAGGACCATGTTCTACTAAATGTTTAACTATCTCAGTGTGACCATTCTGTGATGCTAAACAGAGCAGAGTGACATATTTTTCATATTACAAATATTGACATTAGGACCATGTTCTACGAAATGTTTAACCATCTCAGTGTGTCCATCATGTAATGCTACATACATTGACATTTTTCATATTACAAATATTGACATTAGCATCATGTTCTACTAAATGTTTAACCATCTCAGTGTGTCCTTTCTGTGATGCTACATACATTGACATTTTTCATATTACAAATATTGACATTATCATCATGTTCTACTAAATGTTTAACTATCTCAGTGTGTCCATTCTGTGATGCTACATACATTGACATTTTTCATATTACAAATATTGACATTAGCACCATGTTCTACTAAATGTTTAACTATCTCAGTGTGTCCATTCTGTGATGCTAAACAGAGCAGAGCGACATATTTTTCATATTACAAATATTGACATTAGGACAATGTTCTACTAAATGTTTAACTATCTCAGTGTGACCATTCTGTGATGCTAAACAGAGCAGAGTGACATATTTTTCATATTACAAATATTGACATTAGGACCATGTTCTACGAAATGTTTAACTATCTCAGTGTGTCCATCAATATGCTACATACATTGACATTTTTCATATTACAAATATTGACATTAGCACCATGTTCTACTAAATGTTTAACTATCTCAGTGTCCATTCTGTGATGCTAAATAGAGCGGAGTGACATTTTTCATATTACAAATATTGACATCAGCACCACATTCTACTAAATGTTTAACTATCTCAGTGTGTCCATCATGTGATGCTATATGGAGTGGTGCAACATCCTCATCATTACAAATATTGACATCAGCACCGTGTTCTACGAAATGTTTAACCATCTCAGTGTGTCCATCATGTGATGCTATATGGAGTGGAGCAACATTTCTCACATCACAAATATTGTCATCAGCACCACATTCTACGAAATGTTTAACTATCTCAGTGTGTCCATCATGTGATGCTATATGGAGTGGTGCAACATCCTTGCCATTACAAATATTGTCATCAGCACCATGTTCTACTAAATGTTTAACTATCTCAATGTGTCCATTCTGTGATGCTACATACATTGACATTTTTCATATTACAAATATTGACATAAACATCATGTTCTACTAAATGTTTAACTATCTCAGTGTCCATTCTGTGATGCTAAATAGAGCGGAGTGACATTTTTCATATTACAAATATTGACATTAGCATCATGTTCTACGAAATGTTTAACTATCTCAGTGTGTCCATCATGTAATGCTACATACATTGACATTTTTCATATTACAAATATTGACATTAACATCATGTTCTACTAAATGTTTAACTATCTCAGTGTCCATTCTGTGATGCTACATACATTGACATTTTTCATATTACAAATATTGACATTAGTATCATGTTCTACTAAATGTTTAACCATCTCAGTGTGTCCATTCTGTGATGCTACATACATTGACATTTTTCATATTACAAATATTGACATTAGCATCATGTTCTACTAAATGTTTAACTATCTCAGTGTCCATTCTGTGATGCTACATACATTGACATTTTTCATATTACAAATATTGACATTAGCACCATGTTCTACTAAATGTTTAACTATCTCAGTGTGTCCATTCTGTGATGCTAAACAGAGCAGAGTGACATATTTTTCATATTACAAATATTGACATTAGGACCATGTTCTACTAAATGTTTAACTATCTCAGTGTGACCATTCTGTGATGCTAAACAGAGAAGAGTGACATATTTTTCATATTACAAATATTGACATTAGGACCATGTTCTACTAAATGTTTAACTATCTCAGTGTGTCCATCATGTAATGCTTCATACATTGACATTTTTCATATTACAAATATTGACATTAGCACCATGTTCTACTAAATGTTTAACTATCTCAGTGTCCATTCTGTGATGCTAAATAGAGCGGAGTGACATTTTTCATATTACAAATATTGACATCAGCACCACATTCTACTAAATGTTTAACTATCTCAGTGTGTCCATCATGTAATGCTACATACATTGACATTTTTCATATTACAAATATTGACATCAGCACCACATTCTACTAAATGTTTAACTATCTCAGTGTGTCCATTCTGTGATGCTAAATAGAGCGGAGTGACATTTTTCATATTACAAATATTGACATCAGCACCGTGTTCTACGAAATGTTTAACCATCTCAGTATGTCCATCATGTGATGCTATATGGAGTGGAGCAACATTTCTCACATCACAAATATTGTCATCAGCACCACATTCTACGAAATGTTTAACTATCTCAGTGTGTCCATCATGTGATGCTATATGGAGTGGTGCAACATCCTCGCCATTACAAATATTGTCATCAGCAACATGTTCTACTAAATGTTTAACTATCTCAATGTGTCCATTCTGTGATGCTACATACATTGACATTTTTCATATTACAAATATTGACATTAACATCATGTTCTACTAAATGTTTAACTATCTCAGTGTCCATTCTGTGATGCTAAATAGAGCGGAGTGACATTTTTCATATTACAAATATTGACATTAGCATCATGTTCTACTAAATGTTTAACTATCTCAGTGTGTCCATTCTGTGATGCTACATATATTGACATTTTTCATATTACAAATATTGACATTAGCATCATGTTCTACTAAATGTTTAACCATCTCAGTGTGTCCATTCTGTGATGCTACATACATTGACATTTTTCATATTACAAATATTGACATTAGCATCATGTTCTACTAAATGTTTAACTATCTCAGTGTCCATTCTGTGATGCTACATACATTGACATTTTTCATATTACAAATATTGACATTAGCACCATGTTCTACTAAATGTTTAACTATCTCAGTGTGTCCATTCTGTGATGCTAAACAGAGCAGAGTGACATATTTTTCATATTACAAATATTGACATTAGGACCATGTTCTACGAAATGTTTAACTATCTCAGTGTGTCCATCAAGTAATGCTACATACATTGACATTTTTCATATTACAAATATTGACATTAGCACCATGTTCTACTAAATGTTTAACTATCTCAGTGTCCATTCTGTGATGTTAAATAGAGCGGAGTGACATTTTTCATATTACAAATATTGACATTAGCATCATGTTCTACTAAATGTTTAACCATCTCAGTGTGTCCATTCTGTGATGCTACATACATTGACATTTTTCATATTACAAATATTGACATTAGCATCATGTTCTACTAAATGTTTAACTATCTCAGTGTCCATTCTGTGATGCTACATACATTGACATTTTTCATATTACAAATATTGACATTAGCATCATGTTCTACTAAATGTTTAACTATCTCAGTGTCCATTCTGTGATGCTACATACATTGACATTTTTCATATTACAAATATTGACATTAGCATCATGTTCTACTAAATGTTTAACTATCTCAGTGTCCATTCTGTGATGCTACATACATTGACATTTTTCATATTACAAATATTGACATTAGGACCATGTTCTACTAAATGTTTAACTATCTCAGTGTGTCCATCATGTAATGCTACATACATTGACATTTTTCATATTACAAATATTGACATTAGCAGCATGTTCTACTAAATGTTTAACTATCTCAGTGTGTCCATTCTGTGATGCTAAATAGAGCGGAGTGACATTTTTCATATTACAAATATTGACATCAGCACCGTGTTCTACGAAATGTTTAACCATCTCAGTATGTCCATCATGTGATGCTATATGGAGTGGAGCAACATTTCTCACATCACAAATATTGTCATCAGCACCACATTCTACGAAATGTTTAACTATCTCAGTGTGTCCATCATGTGATGCTATATGGAGTGGTGCAACATCCTCGCCATTACAAATATTGACATCAGCACCGTGTTCTACTAAATGTTTAACTATCTCAATGTGTCCATTCTGTGATGCTACATACATTGACATTTTTCATATTACAAATATTGACATTAACATCATGTTCTACTAAATGTTTAACTATCTCAGTGTCCATTCTGTGATGCTAAATAGAGCGGAGTGACATTTTTCATATTACAAATATTGACATCAGCACATGTTTTACTAAATGTATGACTATCTCAGTGTGTCAATTCTGTGATGCTAAATAGAGCGGTGCAACATTTCTCACATTATCATGCAAATATTGGCACCATGTTCTGTTAAATGTTCAACTATCTCATCGTGTTCTTCTTGTGATGCTATACGGAGCGGTGTAACACCCTCATCATTACAAATATTGACATCAGCATCATGCTCTACTAAATGTTTGACTATCTCAATGTGTCCTTTCTCTGATGCTACATACAGTGGAGTGACATTTTTCATATTACATATATTGACATCAGCACCATGCTCTACTAAATGTTTAACTACATCAGTGTGTCCATCATGTGATGCTATATGGAGTGGTGTGACATCCTCGTCATTACAAATATTGACATCAGCACCATGTTCTACTAAATGTTTGACTATCTCAATGTGTCCTTCTTGTGATGCCACAAAAAGCGGTGTATCATCCATGTCATTACATATATTGTCATCAGCACCGTGCTCAACTAAAGTTTTGACTATCTCAATATGTCCTCTCATTGATGCCACAAAGAGTGGTGTAACATTCTCATCATTACAAATATTGACATCAGCACCGTGCTCTACTAAATATTTGACTATCTCGATGTGTCCATTCTGTGATGCTACATAGAGCGGAGCAACATTTCTCACATCACAAATATTGTCTTCAGCACCGTGTTCTAGTAAATATTTGACTATCTCAATGTGTCCTTTTTGTGATGCCACAAAGAGTGGTGTAACATCCTCATCATTACAAATATTGACATCAGCACCATGTTCTACTAAATGTTTGACTATCTCAATATGTGCTTTAAATGATGCCACAAAGAGCGCTGTATCATTTCTCTCATCACAAATGTTGACATCAGTACCATGTTCTACTAAATATTTGACTATCTCAATGTGCCCTTCTTGTGCTGCCTTAAAGAGCGGTGCAATATTCTTGTCATTACAAATGCTGACATCAGCACCATGTTCTACTAAATGTTGGACTATCTCAATATGTCCATTTTGTGATGCCATATGAAGCGGTGTAACATTCTCGTAATTACAAATATTGACAATAGCACTGTGTTCAACTAAATGTTTGACTACCTCAATGTGTCCTTCTTGTGATGCCATGCTGAGAGGTGCAACACCCTTGTCATCACAAATATTGGCATCAGCACCATGTTCTACTAAATGTTGGACTATCTCAATATGTCCATTTTGTGATGCCACAAAGAGTGGTGTAGCATTCTTGTAGTTAAAAATATTGACAACAGCACCGTGTTCAATTAAATGTTTGACTACCTCAATGTGTCCTTCTTGTGATGCCACAAAGAGTGGCGTTTCATCTTCGTCTGTACAAATATTGGCATCAGCACCACGCTCTACTAAATGTTTGACTATCTCAATATGTCCTTTATATGATGCCATATAGAGCGGTGTTACATTTTCGTTATTGCAAATGTTGACATCAGCACCCTGCTCTACTAAATGTTGAACTATCTCAGTGTGTCCAATCTGTGATGCCCTACAGAGTGGAGCAACATTTCTCGCGTCACAAATATTGATATCAGCACCATGTTCTACTAAATATTTGAATATCTCAATGTGTCCTTCTTGTGATGCCACAAAGAGTGGTGTAATATTCTTGTCATTACAAATATTTACATCAGCACCATGCTCTACTAAATTTTTAACTATTTCGGTGTGTCCCTTCTGTGATGCCATATGGAGCGGTGCAACATTGTCGTTAACACGAATATTGACATCAGCACCATGTTCTACTAAATATTTGACTATCTCAGTGTGTCCTATTTCTGATGCCAAATAGAGCGGTGCAACATTCTTGTTAACACTAATATTTACATCAGCACCATGTTCTACCAGATGTTTGACCATCTCAGTTTGTCCTTGTTCTGTCGCCATATAGAGCGGTGTACCATTCTCACCAACACAAATATTGACGTCAGCACCATGTTCTACTAAATGTTGGACTACCTTAGTATGTCCATTAAATGATGCCACAATTAGCGGGGTAACATTCTTGTCAACACAAATATTGACATCAGCACCATGTTCAACTAAATATTTGACTATCTCAATGTGTCCTTTATATGATGCCACAATTAGCGGTGGAACATTCTTGTCCACACAGATATTGACATCAGCACCATGCTCTACTAAATGCTGGACTAATTCGGTGTGCCCATTCCGTGATGCAGTAAACAGCGAGCCTTGAAGATAAGGATCTACAAGTTGTTCTGCAAAACCAACAGGATACAAAATAACGATTTAAATTTATGATAAATGTATTTGTATTCATATAAAATGGAATTTTCTTCATTTGTTAGATACCTTGGACATTCAAAGGAATATGTCTTCCCTCTAATTGTTGAGACCTTTTCCTATGAAGCAGGAAGTCATCCAAAATGACTTGTTTCTCAGTTTTATCAAACTTCCTTTTAGCTAATGAGGCGACATCACCATTAAGGGAACCGCTGCTCAGTCGTGTAATTGCCTGTATAAAATAATTCATCATTAAGAGGACAAATAATATCAAAAATTATTGTTCCCTGAAAGAGTCGTACTACATACAAGTCCTACATGTGTAACCATCTGAAGGTCAACTTTTTAATTATTGTTTTACAGGAAGTATTTTGAAAATTTGGGTCGGGGTCAAAATAAAAATTACATATTCAAGCAGTCGGTACAAAAAAATAAAAATAAAACAAATATTAAATGGATGGAAACTTTTTATCCCCCTCCCCTTCAAATTCTAATTAATTCTACACCAAGCACAGATTTCTCAGCTTTTAATAAATGACCTGTTTATAGGTCATCATTTAATTGATATATATAATAATAGGTCCTTTTTATTTCAGAGCAATTTCATCGAAATTTCCTTTCATAAATGAAAGGTGAAGATAATAAACAGTGACCAATTTCATAACTCCTATAAGCAATACAAAATAGATAGCTGGGCAAACAAGGACCCTTACACCAGAGGTGGGATCAGGTGCCTAGGAGTAAGCATCCCCTGTCCACCGGTCGCACCCGCCGTGAGCCCTATATCTTGATCAGGTAAACTGAGTTATCCATAGTCAAAATCAGTGTGCCAAGAACGGCTAACAATCTGTATGAAACACGTTAGAAGCATATGACACAATGAAAGGTTGTATTTGCAAGCTAGATCGTTATAACAATCATAGAATTTGCGAAATGCTGACTTTAAATGAGGCTGTTGTATCATTTTTGCAATGGATTGTCGTTTGTTAACAACTAGTCGTACCATTGCAATTCTTTTAAAATTTGGTATGAAGCATATTTGGGACAAGGGGGACATCAATTGTAAATCTTGGGACGACCGTGGATTAAAGAAATTATATGTTTTAGGTATATAATGAATATGAAATCCTTCAATGTTATCAACATAATGTAATTATGTTGTAGGTATCAAAATTTCATTCTCTCTAAATTGTTTCTAAATTTTCAACATTTCTATCAGGTTTTTCGTTTATCGCGAAGATCGTTTATCGTGTTTTGCGTTTATCAGGTCCATCGTGAAGATCGTTTATCAGGTTTACCGTGTATCCTATCGTATCATGCGTGTATCCTATCCTATCGTGCATGCATCATGTTCTATCATTTATCATGTCAAGAATAACGTTGCTGGTACTGTATGTGCAAGAAATTTGATGTAGAGCAGGATGGCTATTTCCAAAATTGTAAATTTCATGATCCCGGGATAGAGGTTTTGACCCCAGGATGGGACAAACTTATATATATTGTTAATGTGTAAAACACTTAAATAAAATTGAAACTAAATGGATATTTAGTAAGAACAGGTCATCCTTTATTCTAAAATTGTAAATTTGATGATTCCAGGGGTAGGGATTTTGGTGGGGCCACACTTGATATGATGTAAAATGTTCTTTCATGTTAAAACTGATCAGAAACTAATTTAAATATTAGACATTTAAAGAGAACAGGTAGCCATTTACCAAAATTTTAAATTTGAGCAGGGTTCCAAATTACCGCTCACCCACTTGCTTTGGTGACCCGTTCTTTGCTTGTGGGCGCCCAAAATTCCTGTTCTTGCCGCCCATTTGACAACCGTTACTGTCCCATCAACATTTTTCTTTCCGACTGTATTTGTCCGATCAACACTTTTCTTTCCGACCAATCTGAGTCCTACTATAACCAAAGTTCAGTTTCTGGTTTATTTTTAGCCATGTGGAGATACATTGCTCGTGTTTCAAACCCCATTAAACCAGAAGTTGAACAGAAAGATTACTTCAAAGACTATGAAGAAAAAATAACGTGTTTGTTTGTACTTCAGTGGAAAGAGGGAAGGATATGGCTGGAGGACAGGGATATGGGGAGGACACGTACTGTCTGCAGAAAGCACGACTCGAAAGATTCAATCTTTATGACAGGCTGCTCGAGTTACAAACTTCATATGCATAGCTTTGTGAAGCATGAAGTATGGAAATCTCAAAAAAGGTTGATGGAATTTAAGGTTAGTCTGAATACGCCTGCGTTAAGAGTCAGATGCTGTTAAGATAATCAAGTCCCTGAACTTGGATGTTTTTGCTAAATTGACAAAAATGTTCCGGACAGATATAGGTATATGCAGTCTGTAACATAATTCATGGCACTAAACATTTAATACACGATAGCATGCTGTGCCTATGACCATTTTTCAAATCGAAGAAAAATCAAAACTGCCTACTGCCAAATAAGTTAAAAGTTACAGGGGTTTCAATAGTCTCATCCAAAGTCAGCATTTCACATATGGTTGTCATAATGATCTAATTTGCAAATACCACCTGTCGAATGCTGTCTGAGGCATTTCATACCAATTGTTAGACCATTCTTAACATACAGATTTTGACTACAGATTACTCCGTTTACCGCTCATAGTGGGTCTGACCGGTCAACAAGGGATTCCGAACTCTTACTCTTAGGTTTTCAGAGGTATGTATTTGTTCTATTTTCAATTTTGCATTCTTTACGGGATTTATGAGATTGATTACTGTTTATTATCTTCACTTTTCCTTTAGCTGTGACTTGTGCTTAAGAGTCATATTATTCCCACTGGAATGCTCATAATTACAGTCAAACAAAACCATGAAAAACAATTCACTCCTCTGCAATACACAATAATGTATAAATTTATGGGATTAATCAAAACTTTTCTTCAAGCAAAGTCACTCTTTTAGGTCATTGCTCGCAGGGGTGTGAAATTAACAAACAAGAGGCCCATGGGCCACATCGCTCACCTGAGTCACCTTGGCCCATATCTGAAGACTTTCCATATATATTTGCATGCAAAACCTTAGTCCCTATTATGGTCCAAACTACCCTTTGCAAACTTGAATCTACACCATGTCAGAAAGCTTTCATGTAAATGTCAACTTCTTTGGCCCAATGGTTCTTGAGAAGAAGATTTTTAAAGCTTTTTCCTATATTTGTATGTAAAACTTTGATCACCCCACTTGTGGCCCCATCCTACCCCCTGGGGGCCATGATTTGAACAAACTTGAATCTGCACTATGTCAGAAAGTTTTCATGTAAAAATCAGCTTTTCTGGCTCAGTAGTTCTTGAGAAGAAGATTTTTCCTATATATTTGTATGTAAAACTTTGATCTCCCTTGTGGCCCCATCCTACCCCCGGGGGCCATGATTTGAACAAACTTGAATCTGCACTATGTCAGAAAGCTTTCATGTAAAAATCAGCTTTTCTGGCTCAGTAGTTCTTGAGAAGAAGATTTTTCCTATATATTTGTATGTAAAACTTTGATCCCCTATTGTGGCCCCATCCAACCCCCAGGGGCCATGATTTGAACAAACTTGAATCTGCATTATGTCAGGAAGCTTTCATGTAAATCTCAGCTTTTCTGGCTTAGTGGTTCTTGAGAAGAAGATTTTTAAAGTTTTTCCCTATATATTTGTGTGCAAAACTTTGATCCCCCCTTGGGGCCCCATCCTATCCCCGGGGGCCATGATTTGAACAAACTTGAATCTGCACTATGTCAGGAAGTTTTCATGTAAAAATCAGCTTTTCTGGCTTAGTGGTTCTTGAGAAGAAGATTTTTAAATGACCCCACCCTATTTTTGCATTTTTGTGATTATCTCCCCTTTGAAAGGGACATGGCCCTTCATTTGAACAAACTTGAAAGCCCTTCACCCAAGGATGCTTTTGACCAAGTTAGGTTGAAATTGGCCCAGTGGTTCTGGAGAAGAAGTCGAAAATGTGAAAAGTTTACGGACAGACAGACGGACGCCAGACAAAATGTGATCAGAATAGCTCACTTGAACCTTCGGTTCAGGTGAGCTAAAAATTGTCTATTAGCCCAGGGACTAAGTTACTACCCCATGAACCATTTGCATTAATTCAAGAACATGCCTGAAAATTGTTGATACATCAGGGTTTTATCCAGCATTTAGATGTTACTACCCATTTTATATTTAAGGGGAATTTTTGAGAATGCAGTCATGATCTTCCAGGGGATGGGGGTGGGGGTGGGGGACATCCATGGAATATAATATCCACAGATTATAACAGCCATATAAATTGATTACTTATTTTATTTATGTTGTAAGAGTCTGACAATTACAGAAAATGACTTATAATATATAAAAATGATTTTTGTTGAAAATTCTCATACAATTTTGTGAAGTTTCTACAAATGAAGGGGATTTTTTATCTGTGGAAGGGGAAATATCCATTTGTTGCCAAAGGGGAAAGGTACCTTTTACCAGTAGTAAAAACAACCTAAATAAATCCCTGTACATGCAAGTTGAAAAATAGATATGCAAACAATGATCAGTTTCATATCTTTTCTTAATAGAGGGGAAATCCCTCTCATGGCCCAAAGGGTGGTGAGAGTGGAGCTCTCACTATAGGTAACACGTATATACATGTTTACAAGGAAAATATAGACAAAAAGTCCATGAGCCACATTGCTCACCTGAGTCACTTTGGCCCATGTCTAAACATTTCCCATATATATTCGCATGTAAAACTTTGGTCCCTATTGTGGCCTGAACCCACCCCTGGGGCCCATGATTTTAACAAACTTGAATCTGCAATGTGTCAGAAAGCTTTCATGCAAATATCAATTTCTTTGGCCAAATGGTTCTTGAGAAGAAGATTAAAGATTTTTTTCAATATATAAGTTAGAAGGTAAAACTTTGATCCCCTATTGTGGCCTCATCTTACCCTGGGGACCATGATTTGAACAAACTTGAATCTGCACTATGTCAGGAAGCTTTCAAGTAAATCTCTGCTTTTCTGGCCCAGTATTTCTTGAGAAGACAATTTTGAAAGATTTTCTCTATATATTTGTATTAAATAAGTAAAACTTTGATCCCCTATTGTGGCCCCATCATACCCCCAGAGGTCATGATTGTAACAAACTTGAATCTGCTCTATTCTTGTAAATTTCAGTTCCTCTAGCCCAGTGGTTCTAAAGAAGAAGATTTTTAAATGACCTAACCCTATTTTTGTGATTATGCGCCCTTTGCATGGCTCTTCATTTGAACAAACTTGAAAGTCCAGTCCTTCACCGAATGATGCTTTGTGCCAAGCTGGTTGAAATCCTAATGATTTTGGAGAAGACGATGAAAATGTGAAAAGTTTACACCAACGAGACAATTAACGAACAAATTTTGATCAGAAAAGCTCACATGAGCCTTTGGCTTAGGTGAGGTAAAAACTAATGAAAACTTAAACCAAACCTATGGAACAGGGTTTGACACTAAGGCACATCCGACCGACCGAGTCTACTAAATAATAGGTCTGGTCGGGTAAAATGTCAATTTACTAGTCCGACTGGTCATATTGAAAAAAAAAACCCAATAAACTTTTGTTAAAAACCAAAGTTATTCTTAACTGAAAAATAAATTTAAAGAGTTGAACCGCGTGATGACATAATCTCTATTTTTAGTTGTAATAAATAAGTCGCAGTCGGAAGTGATTTTTTACGACATCTACTCTATGTTAATGTGTGTAAAGTTTCAGATAAATAGATATAAATTGAATTCATTTGTCATTAAAAAATAATTTGCATTAAATATAAGAAAGTGTTTATGAAATTAATAAATTACATCGTAAACAGCCACTTTTCAGTGTTGACATGTGTGCGGGAATGTCTCCTCTATATTCAAATACGACTTCTCGCGATCTCGTCCTCCAGGAAAGATGTCTCAAGAGGGGAGAAAAGGAAAAGGTTGGGAAGAAACAAAGCAGGGTTTATAAAATAGAAATTTTTAAAAAACAGTTCAGGTCATCATAATTATTCTTTTTAAACTAAAGAATTTCTGTGACATATAGAATTTAAAGAAATGGAAAATATGTTTGAAAAATAATAGCATCAAATTGAATGATGAGACTAAACATTTTTTCGAGGCAATGAAATACGTTTTAGTTCAAACTTGTTTATCATTTGAACCAAGTACATGAATTTAAATATGGAGAAACTATCATTTTCCCCCCTGAAAAGTTGGTCAGGGCTAATGGATTTAAGGTCAGGTCTAGTAAAAATCATTTGAAGTAGCCCGAATGGTCTAGTGCTCAAAAAAGTAAATGTCAAACCCTGTGGAACTTAAAAGTTTGGTCCAAATGGCGTCAATTCGAATACAAGAACATGGTTTCTTGTGTACCCAAGTTCATTTAGTTCCGAGATGTTACATAAAATCTGTAAAAGCATGTAAATCTCTAATTTTCTTAATCATTATAATTACTCCTCAATTAGTTTAACATGATTGTACCATATCTCTTATGTTCATGAATTTGCTAAACAGATGCTGAATATGACCTTACAATGCAAATTGTGTTATGTTTCCTGCGTTCAATGAATAGGTAGATCAAATGTCTAAAGTTAGAATGCTTTGAGCTTTGTCCTCACACCTTAGGTGCTAACTTCGGAATATTTTTTGTCTTGTTATCGATATACAACTTCTTTGATAGCTTCTGGCTTAGTGGTGAATGATTCAGTTTGAATACGATTATATGATGACACTACGTGCAAGTTTTTACACGGAATGTGGACAACTTTCAAGATAAAGAATGATGTAAATTTTCCCATGACCTTTGGATTTTGCAAATTCTTAATCCTTTTAACTGTACTTTCAATGTATGAGACTTTTTTTTTCTAAGTATAATGTTGTCCACTGTATCTGTCTAGCTAAAGTTTTCTTTTCGTAATTGTTATGTGAAAAGAAAATATGTAAAGATAATGAACATTAATCAATAAGATGTGTTTGTGAAACACAAATGCTTCTGATAATGGTCAATTCTGAAGATGGCAAAGGTCACAAGGACAAATATCTTGGTACCAATAGAAAGACTTTGTCACAAGAAATGCTCATGTGCAATATGAAAGATCTAATATTTACCATTTAGAAGTTATGACCAATGTCATTTTTTTGAAAAGTAGGTCAAATGTCAAGGTCAAACAAGGTTTAGTACCAACGGAAAAGTAATGTCACAAGGAATACTCATGTGAAATATCAAAGCTCGAGCACTTACTGTTCAAAAGTTATTGGCAAAGTTAAAGTTTCAAAAAATAGATCAAACTCTAAGGTCAAGGTCACAAGGTCAAAAATCTTGGTACCCATGGAAAGGTCTTGTCACAAGAAATACTCATATGAAATATCAAAGCTCTATCACTTACTGTAAAGAAGTAATAAGCAAGGTTAAGATTTTCAAATAGTAGGTCAAACTCCAAGGTCAAGGTCAAGAATGTTGGTACCCATGGAAGATCTTGTCACAAGGAATACTCATGTGGAATATCAATGCCCTATCACTTACTGTTCATAAGTTATTGGCAAGGTTAAAGTTTTCAAAAAGTAGGTCAAACTCCAAGGTCAAGGTCACGGTCAAAAATGTTGGTACCCACGGAAAGGTCATGTCACAAGGAATACACATGTGAAATATCAAAGCTCTAGCACTTACTGTTCAAAAGTTATTAGCAAGGTTAAAGTTTCAGACAGAATGACAGACAGGACAAAAACAATATGCCCCCTCCCCCCTCTTCGATCTCCGGGGCTTAAAAATCCTCAAAAGAACAAAACTGAGGAAAGAGCAAACAGCGAAACATGGACCTCTGGAGACATCAATACTTCTTAATTTTGCCCTTAACTGACTGTTATCATCAATTAGTGATGGGCAATCGGAACAAAGAACATAATCGATTAAAGTCGGAATTGTCATTTACAGCAAGTGGGTTTTTTCTCAAAATAGTTTTTAACAGATTCATTAAACATATGGAAACAACATTTGAATTCTTCTTTGTTCCTACTGTTCACAGGTAAATAAATCAGAATTTCAACATATCAAGTAATAGAATTTATCTATAATCACAATGTCTAAAAGTTATAAGAGTCAAGACTCCTTTTATCTGAATGTTGAATGGTGTTGTTATTACAATTAATTCTCCCGCCATTTTGTTTGCTTGTTTTTTGATTGGGTTTGACATACAGAAAAGAAAATCTGAACATCTTTTTTTCTGGTCAACAATGTCGGCGGCTTTTAATTTGTAATTGATTAGTAGCATCATAGAGCTCTAAACAACCGACAATCGATCATCGGGGACAATCGTTTCATCACTACCATCAATGCATACATATTAAAACAATTTGATAATAAAGCCTAAAGTTAATTTGTGCATAAAGTTGGTTGACGTAACAATAAATATTAACAGGTGTGCAACAAATAATGTGTTTACTTAAGTTTTAAATTCACTAGCCTGATGGGCAAATGCTGCATTGATTTTTGCTCGCCCTACCTCTAAACTCGTTAGCGCCAGGCGTTGGGTGACGGTAAGGCCAACGACAAAAATTGTTGAGTTTCCGCTAACGTTCCAGAAAAAAATGGGGTAGGTAGGTAGGAATTTTTTTTTTTTTTTTTAAATTTTATTTTTTCAAAGTATGCAAATACATTGTAAACTCTAACAAGTTAAATGTTCTATTGAATTTCATACTTTCAAAATAAAATTTTGCTTAAATTGCATTGCAAGTAAACTTTCAATCATAACATTTCACCTGTTATTGGCCGAGGATTATATCCAGATGTTTTATAAGAAACAATATTTTTCAATGAAACATATAGCATAAAACACAAAAGTTAACTCCTTTATGCCACTATGCTATACAAGTACCAAATATATTGTTTCTACATTTAGATTGGTTGTCATAGGAATACTACTATTGGATATGTTTGACAGGAAAATAATGTGATGGTTTTGAAAAAAATATTAAATCATCACCAAAATATCAACATCATTAACATATTTTAAGTTTACTAATACATTTCTGAATGTATTTTCACAATCTAAATTGAACAAGGGTAGGAAGACAGTCTGGGCAGATCCCACTTATCCTAATGGGATCCAAATCTCTTCCAGCTAAAACTTTTTACCGGACATAATTTTTTATTTTAAAAAAAGTCTGCACATCTTTTTTTCCTCTCGGCTCTCAACAGCCATCAACAACTCGGATGCGTTCACTGTTTTATTTGTGGCCTTTTTCATAGTGTTTTCAGTTAGAACTGCAGCAGAAACCATGGATGTGCATACAAATTTGACAGACTAGACATTCATGTCTGTCACTCTGTTCAACTATTGGATATGTTTGACAGGAAAATGATGATCACCTCCATATAAAACTAGGGTCTGGGTGTATATACAGTAATGCCCGCTGAAACGATAACATAAGACAGTGCATGGCTAGAAATAGCCACCGTCTAAAAACACCATAGGAGTCAAAGCAATTTTAACAAAAGAAAGTCTTCTATGGAAACATGACACTTGGCAAAGTCTCTTGACTGTCTGTTAACTTCAATTGTTAAATCACCGTTGCGTGAGGCATGCATGGAGGTACTAGCTACTGGGTCGACCATCATGCCATGCTGTTGGTTACAAACATTATCAATGTTGTTTGAACGCTTGGCACAATACCATGCAATTTTGTATATCATTAAAGCGTTTGAATGACTTCATCTCAATGTCTAACTAAAACGAAAACCAAGAAATGGGAATATATTTTTTTCCGGGAAAATGACGATTTTTTTTTTAAATATCGAAAAAAAATTCTAGGGTCGGGGCTATAATTTAGGGTCGGTCGGGTTAGCGGAAACACATTTTATCAGTGGCCTAATCGCACACCCCTGGCTCACCTACGATACACTCCATCCACAAATACATGACAAGATCATTCACTAAGGTTCATATTCATCAAATACTGCTCAAGGTGAATTCAACAGAAAGAATGGTTTACTGAAAGAAAAGAGCACAAACCTGTGAAAGACTTGTCCATTTTGAATTGAATGTTGATTGATCCATGGACGTTTTACCATGACATAAAGAATTCCTAGCGAATCTTATTCTCTCCACATCGTC
Source organism: Ostrea edulis (assembly GCF_947568905.1). Taxonomy (NCBI): domain Eukaryota; kingdom Metazoa; phylum Mollusca; class Bivalvia; order Ostreida; family Ostreidae; genus Ostrea; species Ostrea edulis. Next base: position 46,482,290 of record NC_079170.1, read on the forward strand.
CCCTTGCGAGATGTCAGAAGGCCTTGGCTGTTTATTCCATCTCCTCGTTGGAGGTGTAATATTTACTGTATTGCGCAGCAGGGTGTACAGAAGAGTTGTATCAAAGTCTCTCGAGGAAACCGATTGCCCGGCTTCTACAATAAAATTCACAACAAATGTAATCAAGTTTGGGTAACTGGTTTATTAGCATCTACGATATGGTATCAACAGTAGATTTATCGAAGTAAACTTGTCTTCCGGTACCTACAGTAGGGTGTATAAATGATATATTAAAATCCTTTGAGGAACAAACATTTTCACAGAAACCTTTAAGAAAAGACATAGGAAACTACACCGGCGTGTTCAGTATAGATTTATTGATGTCTGTTGAGGCAACTAGTTCACCTGCACCTACAGTAAAGTGTACAAAATGTTTGAGTGAACAGATTTTGAGGTAACTGGTTTATCTGCGCAGTGGGGTGTACAATAGAACCAAACTGTATACAGGGGATATTTGCCCCAATTTTACTTTCAACGTCATTGGCAGTAAGCGAATCTATTCAAAAGAAAGACATCTGCCTTTTAACAGAACTGGTTTTAAAGAAATTAAAACAGATTCAAACTGCTTGCAAATCAGAAAGATCGAAAAGCTATGAGAACAAAAGAACTTTGCATACCGTCCAGCATATCAAGCAATTCCGAGGTGACTCAATATCTGCTGAGGTGATTGGTCAATACCTATACACAATAGTTAACAAAGTAATTTTAGGTAACTAGTCTACTGATACACACAGTAGGATGTACAAGTCTATTGAGGTAACTACTGATACACACAGTAGGATGTACAAGTCTATTGAGGTAACTACTGATACACACAGTAGGATGTACAAGTCTATTGAGGTAACTACTGGTACACACAGTAGGATGTACAAGTCTATTGAGGTAACTACTGATACACACAGTAGGATGTACACGTCTATTGAGGTAACTACTGATACATACAGTAGGATGTACAAGTCTATTGAGGTAACTACTGTTACACACACAGTAAGATGTACACGTCTATTGAGGTAACTACTGATACACACAGTAGGATGTACAAGTCTATTGAGGTAACTACTGATACACACAGTAGGATGTACACGTCTATTGAGGTAACTACTGATACATACAGTAGGATGTACAAGTCTATTGAGGTAACTACTGTTACACACACAGTAAGATGTACACGTCTATTGAGGTAACTACTGATACATACAGTAGGATGTACAAGTCTATTGAGGTAACTACTGTTACACACACAGTAAGATGTACACGTCTATTGAGGTAACTACTGATACACACAGTAGGATGTACAAGTCTATTGAGGTAACTACTGGTACACACAGTAGGATGTACAAGTCTATTGAGGTAACTACTGATACACACAGTAGGATGTACAAGTCTACTGAGGTAACTACTGACACACACAGTAAGATGTACAAGTCTATTGAGGTAACTACTGATACACACAGTAGGATGTACAAGTCTATTGAGGTAACTACTGGTACACACAGTAGGATGTACAAGTCTACTGAGGTAACTACTGACACACACAGTAAGATGTACAAGTCTATTGAGGTAACTACTGATACACACAGTAGGATGTACACGTCTATTGAGGTAACTACTGATACACACAGTAGGATGTACAAGTCTATTGAGGTAACTACAGATACACACAGTAGGATGTACAAGTCTATTGAGGTAACTACTGACACACACAGTAAGATGTACAAGTCTATTGAGGTAACTACTGATACACACAGTAGGATGTACAAGTCTATTGAGGTAACTACAGATACACACAGTAGGATGTACAAGTCTATTGAGGTAACTACTGATACACACAGTAGGATGTACAAGTCTATTGAGGTAACTACTGACACACACAGTAGGATGTACAAGTCTATTGAGGTAACTACTGATACACACAGTAGGATGTACAAGTCTATTGAGGTAACTACTGTTACACACACAGTAGGATGTACAAGTCTATTGAGGTAACTACTGACACACACAGTAAGATGTACAAGTCTATTGAGGTAACTACTGACACACACAGTAGGATGTACAAGTCTATTGAGGTAACTACTGATACACACAGTAGGATGTACAAGTCTATTGAGGTAACTACTGTTACACACACAGTAGGATGTACAAGTCTATTGAGGTAACTACTGACACACACAGTAGGATGTACAAGTCTATTGAGGTAACTACTGATACACACAGTAGGATGTACAAGTCTATTGAGGTAACTACTGATACACACAGTAGGATGTACAAGTCTATTGAGGTAACTACTGGTACACACAGTAGGATGTACAAGTCTATTGAGGTAACTACTGATACACACAGTAGGATGTACAAGTCTATTGAGGTAACTACTGATACACACAGTAGGGTATACAAGTCTGTTGAGGTAACTACTGATACACACAGTAGGATGTACAAGTCTATTGAGGTAACTGTTTCATTGGTTTATATAGCAAAGAACACCAATCTTTGAAATCAGATCCTTTGATCCACTCGCGTAGATCCCTACACAAGGAGCTGAAGTAACCAAATAGTGGGTCAGGTCTGCATGACCTTTCGTTAATCCAATCAAATACATGCTGTCAGATTTCTGCCAACACTCTCCTGTCAATTTACATTTAAGTTAAACACGATCGGAGGCTGTACACCTGTCAAGACATGCAGTGTAATATCTGCATTCCCTGCAGGAAAGAAACAATACAAAAAATTCTTGGATACAAACTTCAAATTGACCGACGAAAGAAACAGTTTATTAGCAGCGCTCTAAACCTCCACATCATTTAAAGTACCAATGTAGGCATGTGCCAGAAATGTTTTAGATTGGTACAAAAGATTAAAGAATCCTTAGAGCTAAAAGACAACTATTCAAATCGTACCCATCACTATTCATACATAAATCGTAATTGACAATTTACCAAATTCGATTGTATATATTTATCTCATGTGTATTGTTGTTTGTGTGAATCAAATAAATTATTACTAGGCACTATTGTGAAAGTTTTGAAAATTCTAATTCTTATGTAAGTATATGTAGTTTTATAGTGTGGAATAAACTTCTTGGGAGAGAGATTACTGTTTGTTTACAAATTAACTGGGATGTCATTATCTGTATGGCGCAACCTGATTGGCTGATAGTTCTCATTAATATTCCAAATGAAAGATCATGCGGATGTGACCCTCTATTGGGTTACTTCAGATCTTTGTGAAGCGAACACAGCCATAGGTATAATCATCACAGGGTAAATGAACATTAAATACCTAGATACACTGGATTAATAAATTCAATTATAAATATTTTACCTGGATATAAGATGGCTATCTGTTGCACTGTGCACTGTTTTAATTTTTGTTTTGCATTCCGTAGGTGATTTGTCAGTGACACAGGTCTGACAAGCGAGTCGAACAGAGTCCGCAAGGCCTGGGTACCAAGCTGAGCAAGAAGGAAGTATCGTAGAAAATTGTTTTCTTGATCCGTAATTGTGTTTCGTGTACCTAAATTACATCTACAAATTACTATGAAAACAAAGAGAGCACTGTAGATGTTACTAAGAAACTAATTCTTATAGAACATATTTAAATATATATACTTTTCAGGTTTCATGTATCTGGGAGCTAAACTTTTTAAATAACCGAAAAGAAGAAATTCTGACAATATGCAATAGCATGACTATGGTTTGCTTTCATCTATCTATGCACACAGATGACATACCATTAATATGTCATCATTAAGCAAACTTGGTGAAACTGAACCAAATTTGGAACATGTCTTAGAGAGATGTCGACATTCTGTTGTTACTCACAATATACACAGGTGACAGGAACTGGTACAACGTTGCTTCCTGTCAGAGAAGTAGCCACTGTTGTTGTGGGGTTCTGTATCGTTGAGACTGAGCCAGTGATTGGTGTTGCTGGATTTGCTGCTGCATCTGATACAACATTCAGTGAAGACGTAGTTATAGCTGAGGATGTCCGTGTCTGAGAGGACCGACATCGTCTCGTCTGATAGACAGAGGGACTGCTGGTTGTCACAGAAGTGCGAGGCTGTATACTGGAGGCAGTAGAATCTACGTCAGGCACTTCTGTGTGCACTAGACACAAATAAAATGTTTCTTTAAAGCATAAAAACAAGAAGCCCATAGGCCACATCGCTCACCAGTCACTGTGGCCTATATTCAAAGATTTTCTCAATATATCTGTATGTAAAACTTTGATCCCTATTGTGGCCCCAACTTACCCCCGGCAGCCATGATTTTTACAAACTTAACTATGCATTATATTAGTAAGCTTTCATGTAAATGGGAACTTTTCTGGCCCAGTGGTTCTTGAGAAAAGTTTTTAAAATTTTCCCTATCTATTTGTATGTAAAACTTCGATCACTCATTGTGACCCCACCCTCCCTCCAGGAGCCATACTTTCAATAAACTTGACTCTGTCCCCAGGGGGCCGTGCTTAAACAAACTTAAATCTGCACTATGTCAGGAAGTTTTCATGTAAATATAAACTTTTCTGGCAGAGTGGATCTTCAGCAGAAGTTTTTCAAACATTTTCCTTATTTATATTTCCATGTAAAACTTTGATTCCCTATTTTGGTCCCATCCTACACCTTAGGGTCATGATTTTAACAAACTGGAATCTGAACTTTCAGGAAGCTTTAATATGAATTTCAGCTCTCCTGGCCCAGTAGTTCTCGAGAAGATTTTTAAATCACTCCACACTATTTTTGTGTTGATCTCCCCTTTGAAGGAGGCATGGCCCTTCATTTGAACAAACTTGGAAAGCCCTCCACCCAAGGATGCTTTTTGCCAAGTTTGGTTGAAATTGGCCCAGTGGTTATGGAGAAGAAGTTGAAAATGTGAAAAATAATTTAATAATCAATTACTAGTGGAGTCTACTTTGCATTCAAATAAATATCATTAGCAAAATTGCAATTGAAAGCTTTTAAAAATAAACAAGTTGAAAATGTAGATGGGAATCCAGAGTTAGTGTGCATAGTTCTTTATCACCTAAACATATTGTAGATTCATAAAACATATTATATTTGCTTAAAGAATCAAAAAGGCTGTTTTGCACCTGATGTCCACTTTCCAGTGAGTTAAAGGTGTACAGTATGACCCATGGAAACTATTTCAAAGAGTCATCATGACAGACACTGTAAACTGTAAACTTGTGCAATGTCTCGAGGTGTGAGTTACCAGGGATTTTTTTTTAGGGTCTGTAGGGAGCCGAAATAAAGCCCCATTCCCAAAGCTGAAAAGCAGGTATTTTCCCCAATTTTTGCTTTGAAATTCCCAAACAATGAAAACTAATCAGGATAGCCAATTTGTTCATAAATCTTCTTCACAGGCCAACAGATTACAATTTTTTCTTCAAAATTCTCAAGTAAACCTAATTTTTTGGCCTCTGCTTATTTGAACGAGGTAAGCTTTGACTAAATTGAAAGTCAAAAGGAGCCCAATTATACCTTAAAGCACTCTGAATTGGGTTTCCCCCCAATTTCTTTGTATGATACATTTCCCCCCAATTTCAAGCAAATGTCGCTATTTTTTCCAACTGGAAAGGCCCTGGCTCTTAAAATCAAGACCTTAAAAAAACCCTGGTTACTGTCCTTATAATAGCTAACTATTCTTTAATACCATTTCCGACTCCTGATCTCATTTTCTTTGTCAGAACATTTTGGCTTTCCAACTTTCGTTTTTGTCCGGAACATGTGGTGTTGACGGGATGTAGTCTACATCGAGATCTTGTGTTTCTCTGTCCACTCTCTACAATGATTAGTGTTCCATTTAAAAAACACAGGAGATTACAAATATTGCAAAGTATCTGTATTTCTGAATTATCAAGCGTCCCTTCCACTTTCTTTTCATTGTGAATACAAGGGGTGAAACGATGCATCGCGATGCGGCCGAATCGATTCAATGTTTGATTTATTCCGGGTCTGTTTCAGTTCGATACGGTTCTAGAATCATAGTATACATTGCTTTTGATAACACGGTTTCTGATTGGCCAATGAAATTGAAAATTGCCCAATCAACGTACGAGTAAACTTTGCTGTACCAAAATGGACACAGTCAAGTTGAAAAATGCACCCCTAATGTATAAATCATGGGTATTAGGGCTGAAACGATACGCCCCCTTCACAATACGATACATATTGCAATTCTTATGCCACGATTCAATACTTTCAATACGATACAATTTACAGAAGAAACCAATGATAACATTGAGAAAAAAATTAATTGCCAAGATTCACATTCATAATTTTAAAAGCAAAACGTTTCCAAATTGCCAAACGGTAAGATGCATTATTGGCTCTGTAGTTTAAACTGATGAAGTTCATTATCATTTTCGTTCGACTCAAGGCAAACAACAGTCTGAACGTTATTCGTTCCTCATGCAGATAAAAATTATAAGTATACAGGCCAAGCCTGATGTATTTTACTAAACCAGTTTGTAATAAACGTATTGAACCTACAATCGAGGCAATGAATCGAACATTGAATCGAGGGTTTATATTGAACAGTATTGATATTTCAGTGAATTGTTTCAGCCCTATTGGGTATAGTGATAGTTCGGCTTTAGGACAAGTGATAAGTGTTGCTTTATGTTAAACGCTTTTTTAATTATGTAGAATTTATTTGCAGAGAGCAATAAATACAATGAAACATAAAAAAAAATCTTAGCATTATAAAGAATTTGGTATATGCTATTGTATCGAATCGAAAATCATCAAATCGAGACTAAAGTATCGAAAATCGAATCGAATGGAAAAGGTACTGTATCGTTTTACCCCTAGTGAATACCTCAACAAGATCAATTGAAGACCATTACCATTATGATAGAGAGACATGAAATATTGATAGAGAGGCATGAAAGAATGATAGAGAGGCATGAAAGAATAAATGTGTATGTGTTCAGTTTAAACATACAGAAGATTACTGTTTTTGCTTGATGTTTTGTATTGGTAAATCATATTCCTTCAACTTGTATTTTCTTAATGTTTTGTGAAATATTGAACAAGAGAAATGGCCAGAAACTGTTTATGATTGAAATGACATGAAATGAAAATGAAATATCTTTCGAGGTAACGTAGAATACAATTATCATTATTCATATATTGTCAGTCTTCGAAATTAAGTGGTAGCCTGATGTCTGACTGTGGCTAGTACAATTAGGATTGTTCTACTAAAAATTACTGAGGTGCATGCCCAGTGGGCCAGTACATATTTCCGGCGGGAATTGTGATTACCCTTCTAGGGTGCGATTTCTGATAGGAAATGAGTGAGAAAAAAAAACGTCCTTACAAGAAAGGAAGAGAAAGTTGATGTTAAGACATATGAGAAAACAAAGCGACAAAGAAAATGACCAGCGTGTTTGGGAGGAGAACTGACCCTGGCTTACAAGGACAGTCTCATATATTGCATCTGTCGATCTGGCGTAGCAAATCGTAAGTTCGTTTTCAGCTTAGATAGTTTTTAGAATTGATTCTGTAAGAGAACATGAATAAAGTACATGGTGTAAACATTTTGCTCCAAAGTAAGAACCACAGACGTTCAAAATGTGTGAGCATTAGTTAACAATTGTAGGTTTTACTCTTATTAGGATGAGAGTGATGAACTACAAGAATCAGAATTGGAGGATTCTGAAGAATCTCAGTGAAATGACTGTTGGAAGACATTGATTGATGTTTTCTGCCACACTCAACAATTTTTCAGTTATATGGTGGTGCCCTGTTTTTATTGGTGGAAGAGAGACCGCAGATACAATGTACCTGGGAAGAGACCACTGACCTTCCACAAATAAACTGGGAAACTTTCTCACTTACCGGCATGAGCGGGATTAAAACCTGTGACGGAGCAGAGGTGAAAGACTGGGTGATTTTGAGCACGATGCTCTAACCACTACGCCACGGAGGCCTCTTGGAAGACGTTGAAAGAGGGTCAGAACTCTTGTCTAAAACTTGCAATGCACAATAAAAAGGTTCAAACTTAAATTTCAAATCATTCTTCCATAATATTTGGGCTAGTACAATTTTATTTGGTCTACCAAATTTTGCACTCTTACTTGCCTGATGGGCTTGTAGTAAAAAATTGTTAAGCAAGACTGTACAGGTATTTTCATGTATATAATTTCTAGATTTGGCAATTCAGATATATACTAATATTTACATTTCCAACTGTTAAACAATACTCAATCAATCAATCCAACTGTTTTCTCACGATTGAAATAACCCTTTGAATCTCCAATGTTTTAATTTCCCCCTACAACTTTCTTAGTTGATGAAAATGAAATGTCATTGGGCGGGAACTATATGAAATGTCTTTATGAAATGTCAGTGGGCGGGGACTATATGAAATGTCAGTGGGCGGGGACTACATGGGAATTAGGAATGATAGATTGTCATGTGCATTTCATTTTTCATTGATTTAAGGAATCAATATCTAGTGTTTTGGGTCTGTGAGGTGCTTAACTACCATGGAAACATTATAACTCATGCATAACAACTTAACAATTACTTAAGTATATATACTATACGTATTTACCTCGCTTCTGTTGTGTTACCTCATTTAATATCTTACATCTTTGACCAAATGCATCGATCCCTACTTCATGAAAATTTGCATGATTTAGATCCATCGAGATCTCCAGTGATGCGTTGTTGGGAAAACAAGGGAATTAAAACTTTTCTTACCTGGAATCCTCTGCCTAAGTCTAGATACAACTTCGACTTCAGGCGTTTTCCTCCTGTCCTTTGTATCATCGTCTTTATCATCACTTGCTTCATCACTTTTGCTGTTCTCCATTTCACCTAGTGTAACTGAAAGAGTGAAAATACAATGGAAGAAACAGAAATTTGAATTCGACCCCCCCCCCCCCCTTTATTGGGTATTTAGTTAAGTTTGTAGCTTTACTAACCAAGCCATCTGGCAACAGGTGCTCGAACTTGTCTGACTTCTAAACAAACAGCAGACCAAAAATTTCCACGTATAGCATAAGATACTGGGAGAGGATTTGTTGAAGGCCAGCCATACTGAGAGCAGAAACCCTGTAGATAAGAACCTTCAGATCTTTCTCGAGGAACAAGGCTGTAAATATACAAAACTCAGAGGCATGAAAATAAATATAGGAAAAAAAATTAGTGCACTTGCCAAAATCATGTTTTCGAACATGAAAGTAGGAAATGATATTTCAACCAGGGTCACAGTACTGTTTTCAAGCCCTTCAAAGTTTTAAAATCTAACCTAGTGTTGTCACGATGATTGATTTTTAATCGATAATCAATCGGAAAGGTTTTTGATTTTCGACAATCGATTTGAGATTTCATAATCAATTATAACCGCTTAAAATACAGTATTAGTACCTATTTTAATTCAAATAAAAGCTTTCCAGTCTTTTTACAACCGTTCAAGTTCTGTCTTTCTCCGCCATGTTAACATGCTAAAAGTAAGGTATAGTCGTATGGTAGGAGTTGGTTCCGGATCCTCACAAGTCTACCTAAAATGTCAAAAATAAATATAAAATTCATTGTATAAATGAAACAAAATGTATTTACATATTGCCGGTGATAAAGTTATTTTGAATTTTTCCGAAAGTAATTTATCACCGATTATAATCCGGAATGATATGGATTGATCAGATTGGGTTTCTCAATTATATGGGGGGGGTGGGGGGGGGGGGGGGGTGGGAGGGAAATGGACGAAGAAGACGTTTTCGACCACCCAGGACGAAAAACAAAGTCTGTTGCTTGGAAACACTTTGGTTTCCGTAAAAAGCAGAGTGCAGTTAGGGCGCCCTCAATGAAAACCCTCGATTGATTGAATGAATAACAATATTGTTTAACGTCCCTCTTGAGAATATTTCACTCATGTGAAGGGCTGCAAAATTAGGCCTATGCTCGGCGCTTATGGCCATTGAGTAAGGAGGGCTCTTTATCGTGCCACACCTGCTGTGTCACGGGACCTCAGTTTATGCAGTCTCATCCGAAGGACCGCCCCATTTAGTCGCCTCTTCCGACAAGCAAGGGGGTACTGAGGACCTATTCTAACACGGATCCCCAATTAAAAACCCTCAATATGGAAAGGGCTATATGTAAAATTTGCAAGAAAGTATATATATATATTAAGTTGTTTCATGTTCAAATAACTCTTGTGCATATGAAAATTCAACATTTTACTTGACTCAGAAAAGTTAAAATCAGTGAATGATAATTAAGATTTTTATTTAAAAGACGTGTATAGTAATATACACACTATAGTGAGTACATACAGTAAGTGCCAATGATCTTGAAATTTTATTTACTCATTTATTATAAATTTTAACCCAAAAAGTTTCCAATCCGATTATATGCCGATCATTGATCGATTACAGTCACCCGATGCTATCGAATAATCGATTACGATTTCCAACCGATTTGACAACACTAATCTAACCAACTTTCTCAAAAATGAGGAGGGTGATTGCTCAATATATTCAAACCTGAAATTTGCACAATATTGTTTATGTTTAAGCACTCTGTAGTTCTAAGACACTTTCTTTCTAATGTTAGATGACCTGTAGTAATTTAAGTATTTAGAGCTTAGCATTTTAGCAGTATCTATATAGGGAATGGTACAGTTTATAGGTACCAGTTATATAAGGAAAAAAACAGCTGCATATTAATCTTATAATTCACGTCTTTGGTACCAGCATATTCGCTTGCGACAATCTGAAAAATAGTCTTCAAATCAGGTAGCTGCAGCTCTCTGAAAAAATATTCTGACATAACAGAGAGCTACAGATCCACTCCTTATAAAAACCTTTGATTTACGGCGCACAAAAAGCTGCGCACGGTTGAGGCCTTATATCGTATTCTTGAGTTGCTGTCTCATAAATTTGATATCAAAAAATTCTTAACATATTTTCCTACTATCTTTAAATATTCATTAAAGCCCCATACGACCTGAAAACTCCCAGCTTCAAATGATTTCGTTCTGCGCTACAAATCAGGCAGATATTTTGGAATCAGAAGTTAACTGAGCCGTCTGTAGCATCAAGAGTTGCCCAAGTGACGCATAATTTTGGTAACTTCTTTTTCTGAAGCGTTCCAAAATTATATAGCTCGGATATTACGTATTACTGATGTAATGTGTCAAATCGCTCAAATACTTTCTCCAAATAAAATACTTATAATCGGGATGCCGTAAATCTTCAATAAATTTAATGTTTTCTGGTCAAACTAAATAGCAAGTACTTTTGACAAATATTGCAATATTATTTTATTATCGTGTTTATCTAAGCGGTATACACACAAATAAACAATTAAATTGCATTTGATTGGGAAATTTTACCAGTATAAGTACTCTGTTTAGTAGTACCCCTTTTAATCATTAGAGCTCGCTGGGTTGCCCCTATTCTCTTTAGAGAAGTCGAGAGGCATAGCCTTCATCGACTTCTCTTCGCAAGCATTCATGTTTTGATTCTGGAAAACGTGTAAATGCCGGAGTCGGTTTATGCTTCGACCGACGTTTCGAGTAAGATGTGCCTGGATTTACACAATAGACAAGTTGTTTTCAAACATTTAACAGTAATGCACAAAACTGACGCAAGGAAATCAAAACTTGCTTGCTTTTAATCCATTTTCAACATGTCCCCTGTCCCGGGTTTATGTTAACTGGTCTTGGGAGCTGTCACAATAGGGGACCAGTTAAGAGAAAAGCAGGCTGACGTAATCAGAGTTGTGATTTAAACCCGGGACATGGGCATGTTGAAAATGGATTAAAAGCAAGCAAGTTTTGATTTCCTTGTGACGGTTTTGTGTATTACTGTTAAATGTTTGAAAACAACTTGTCTATTGCGTAAATCCAGGCACATCTTAGTCGAAACGTCGGTCGAAACATAAACCGTCACCGACTCCGGCATTTACATGTTACTGACGTTTTCCAGAATCAAAACATGAATGCTTGCGAAGAGAAGTCGTTAAGTCGATGAAGGCTATGCCTAGAGTTGGGTACCGCAGAAAATAAATGTACCGCGGTATACCGTGGTATTTGCAAAATACCGCGGTACATACCACGGTATACCGCAGATTTAATCTTTTAATTTTATGATTCAATTTTAGTGGATTTTAGTTGCGATTTATTGTAAATAATGAACAGTTATTAGTTTATTGATTGTAAATTTCACTTAATTTATTCAAATATAAATAATAAGGAAAATATCTTATTTAAATCTATTTTGAAACCAGTTAACAGAACAAAAGTATAATCGATACATAAAAGTTAGCATATATTGTACATACAATATAGTAGTCTCTCTGTATCATGACTAGAATCGACTGTGACTGGACTACTGACTGGAACGACTATCAAAATAACTAATAGGGGGAAACCTGTGGAATTTATTTGACACGATCTCAAAGTCTAGAAGTTCTTACACTTGGAGTCGGGAATGACGAGAACTTTTACCTGTTGGATACGTCTGTCCAGAACATGTGCGCACGAATGTGTTCTTGTTCTTCGACCACAATTCCTATATTCTTGCACCTCAAACCCATTAACTCGACGCTCATAATCGGCAGGAATTTGTACTCGCGCGAAGAACGGTGGTTTCGAACACACAAGTCTGCATCGGCCATTTTATTTTATTTTTTATTCGGGGTTTGCCTAATAAGCAGAAATGGTATTCGACCCACATAAACCAAACAACATAATAACATTTTTTATAATCTACCTTGTATATTAAAATAATTACTTAATGAAATGTTTCCTATTATTTTTCTCTTTAATTTTGATTTGTTTTCACATCATTAATAATCAAATCATCGCGTTTTATACTTCGCATGTTTTACCGATTGTGTGCAGTTATTAGACATACCTTTCATTACATTACAACGAGGGATCTATGTAGATAAAGTGAGTCACTGTGTACACAAATTTCTTTAATTATTTTTTCTTGTTTGAATTTTATATTTTTGTTAAGAGTTATCAGACTTGAATATACCGGTATTTCGCCTCGTGTACCACGGTACATACCGCTACCAGAAAAATACCGGTACACCGGTAATACCGCGCACCTCTAGCTATGCCTCTCGACTTCTCTAAAGAGAATAGGTTGCCCCACCCTGGGCCATTATTGTAGTTTACAGCAGTTCATAAAAAATAAATAGGCCTATTGTGAAAGCAAATTACAAAGGTCAACGTAGCTTAGGAAAATAAGATTGGCCCCCACAAAATGAAGGACAGGGGACGTAACCTGCAGCGAAGAAGTCATCCAACACTAAAAACCTCATCAGTTAAAGAATAAACGAATTTATAGTAAAAAAACAAAAAACAAAACCATGCAATAAACCAATGAATATATACATTATCCCTCTGGGCTGCAAACACGCGGCCTTGCCTCTGAATCCCGGAGCCAAAGAGAGATTCGGGGTTGCCGCTTCCGGTAAAAAGGGAATGGGCCCCTTGGCAATTCGCCCCTCATATAGGCTAGTTTAAAGCTGACATGAATTAATGAATTTACACATGCACTTTTCTCCTCCTATCACCATATTTCTCTCAAGTAGCCTAATTTACTCTACCAGACCAGTATATACACTTGTACTCCAAATGTGATTGTCACACCTGAGTGATGTAGGCCTATATATCGTCGACTGACCAGTTTTGGTGACCTTAGTGATAAACCGCGATTTTATCATTAATCACTTGGATTAAATAAATAAACAATTCGTCTACCTTTAAAATAATTAAATTCCTTTACTTTCATCCAAAAATTTAAAATCCATTAATTGAATATATTTTCGTAACAAAAAACATGTCACTTAATTTTTGACCATTGTTAATATAGGCTTGCCAAGAGTTTGTTACTGTTAGACGTATATATAGGAGGAATGTGTAACTAAACGTCAATCAATAAAATAACATAGTATAGATTCTAGACTTTTGGTATGCTTTATATCAATTTGAAGGCTTGTGGCGTGACCATGTGTGAGGGCGAAGCAAAAAATATTGGCATTAGTAGAGGGCCGTGAGAGCGGAGCTCTCCCTATAGGTAACACGTATATATATGTTTAAAAGGAAAATATAGAAAACTAATGAAAAATTAAACCATACAGGTCTATGGAACTTGAAAATTTTGGTCCCAATGGCGTCGATTCGAATACTATCGCGTGAATATGTATTTCTCCATTCTGAATCTCGTGTACCCATGTTTCAGAACGACCCTCTAATAAGTAAATGGGCTTATTTTTTGGGTGCTCATGTTGATTTTTTCCATACTCTCCTTCTAGTGGTTCATTTTCGGGGGAAAATGAAGGCGTGTTCTGTGTATGTTTGCAAACACTACGGCGAAATTGATGACGAAATCAACACCCGGAAACGACAACGCGCGTGCACACGTAAACAAAAGGTCACCGATTTTGGTCAGTCGACGATATATAATTTAACTCCAGCAACAGTGTCATAAGTAGACCTAATAAAAAAAATCCCTATCCAGATCTAGGTGGAGTTTCAAGCTTCAGGATAATACCAAAATTGAATTCATAACATCTAAATGTTGACATTTCAGGGTAATTAAAAGTGTAAATGTAGCTCATATCTTAATATGGATGGTATATCTAATGATTGATTGATTGAATATTGTTTAACGTCCCGCTCGAGAATATTTCACTCATATGGAGACCACTGGTGACCACTGCCGGTGATCGAATGAAGGTCTGAATTCAATCCATATCATTTTCAAAGCTTGCTCAAACACTCAGCTGGAAAGGTTTATTTGTATTTTGCATCGCAAAGTTAAGTAATTGGGGAGAGCCGAGCATGAAGTTTGGATCCTCGCCATAGAAATAAACCTGATAGACAATCATATTCAAACTCAGTAACCTTTACCTGGTAGCTGGCTATAAGTAATCATAACCTTTATATCTTGAGCTGGCTACTAGTAGCCAACTTTACCGATGTTATGAAAGGAAATATAGTATATATTTTCAAGATTCGTTGACTCTTTGGGAATTACATAATTATTTACGGTCATTTTGCATGTATATCACTCAAAGTCAATAAAAGCGTGCAATCGATGTCGCCGGCACTTTATTAGAAAATAAGCTATATCAAATCATATATTTTGTGTGCTATACATTCATGGACCCCTAGGCATGGTATACTTTTTATTTCCCCTTTACTTATAAACTTGGTAGGAAGCGTAGATACCCTAATTTTGTAACATACGTGACTGTCGCCGACTCAATTTTTAAAATTGAGCAAGCAAATATAAAAATCTGAGAGCGTGTTTTTTAATTTTCTTTGCGTTAATATCATTTGTATTTCCTAAATTTTCATTCAATAAAAGTTTAACACCTTTTGCGTATGCTTTTAAGCAGTGGTGTATATATTACTCCATGTCGCCAGATTATATTATGTGATCATAGGGTCAATTAAACACCCAACGTATGGACAAAGATTTCGTATTATCTTTATGTTTTTGATCTATTTTGGCGCTAAAATATTCAAAAACTGTGGGAAAATATTCTTCAAGCGATATTTGGATGTGGCATTGAGAAGAAGTCATCATTATTCTCAAAATTTTGCATTCTGATTTTAGAAATGTAACATACGATACAATAAACTTTTTTATGAAAACGTATTTGCAGAGCAAATGTTACCCCTTTTATGAAAATCTCGCAGTGTACAGAGAATGAAAATATAAACATTTCTTTTGCAGAAGTCATTGGTTGGTCTGAAATTTGACAAACGTGTCAAGATGTAACATTCGTTACCGAGAAATTAATTAAAGGGGATGATAGAACAATTTCCGACCTATATTTGCTCTCTCTCTCTCTCTGCATGATGTGGTATACGACATGAACGTCTACTATGAACATTTTAGTTTGAAAGTCAATACGTGTTAAACTTTGAGAATTAGGATTCATTTTCTCTTACGGTAAGTACTGTTACAACAACTGCAATGTTTGATATACAATATTGATTAAGCAGATGAAATGTTTTGGTCTGAATTTGTTCTTCTGATATCAAAGAATGTATATCGTATTCCAAATATCTCGAAATTCTTCTGGTGTAAGAATTACATTGAGTAGAATGCTGGTAACATACGTTACTCAAAGTAACGTATGCTACTTTATGAAATGCTTGATTAGACATCAAATATTGAACTACATATTGACAAAATATCATCTTTAATGATATGTTTGTTGAATATCAACTATGTTATGAAGAAACAAATGTGTTATTGTTCCCGTATTCACTAGCATATACAGATATCCTCTGCAAGAAATACAGGCCATGTTTTTCTCTGCTACTGTCCTATTTATGATACATGTAACTATGCAACTCTACATTTATCAATTTGCTAAAATTCAGCATCTTTTCATAATATATCTTAGAAATGAAGGGACTAATCTCTAATGATTGTTCTATGCAATCTTGTAGAGAAATCATTCAAAAATATTTTATCTGAGTGTAACGTATGTTACCAGAAATTCCGTTACGTAATATTATTCTACTTGTTTTTAATTTTTTATTTATTTTTTCAGAAATGGCGCTTGTGAGAGCAGAAGTACAGAATAACTACCATGAAAAAAAATGTATTAAAACATAAGAACAACCATGAAAAAATGTTTTAGAAATAATATTATATGCTCCCCTTGTGGTAATACTGAAAAGGTAGAATGTCTGTATAGACAGTGAAAATAAAGGTTTAACTACCGGTCAAAGGCTACCATAATGATACATGTAAGTATTGTCTCTCAAAATACTTATAAGCAATTGGTCATTTGAGTAATTTTGTATGACCTTTGACCTTGTGACTTGGAATCCAATGGGGGTCATCTATTCATAAGGGGCACCAGTGTTTCAAGTTTGATGTCTATCAAGGAAAGATTTCTCAACGGACAATAGCGTATGTCCAGAGTAGTTTAACCGTTGTCCTTTTGACCTCAAAATTAATAGGGGACATCTATGTCTTAAGGTTCACGTTAAATATTCATTCATAACACCGCGTGGTGGATTATACTGACAGTTTCTATGGAAAGGTATTCCAAAATAAGCAACAAAAACATAAGATTCGGTATACATTTAATCAAAATGTTGGGAAATTAAACATTTTCTTTATATTATTATTGTAAACAGATTGGTAGAAATGGGTAAATATGATTCTTTTCATTTTTTGAATAGAAATGATGTGTTTATAGTAATGAAAGGAAAAATAAGAAACATACGCTACTTTCATTGTTTATTATAACAAAGAGCAATCCAGGTTTCAAAATATGTGTCTGTTATTTCTATAAGAATCGTGAGCATTTATATAGCGAAACATCAATCTTTTACTTTTGTTTTAATCGCATATTTATTGCAAATTAACAAATTCAGAAGAAAAGACACATTTGGTAAATTTTTTTGCTTGTCTACGTTATATTTCTATTAAAATTGGTATTTCCATAATATTTTCATGGATGTACTGTTGTGTAAGTGTTGAAACATACGTTACATAATTATAGCGCTACTTCATTTACATACAAAAAAGCTATCGTTCTATATCTATTGCTAGTCTTTTGTTTTCATGTTGCATACAAATTGAACTGTTCGAGAATATTTATTAATCAATTTTATTTTCTGCCATTTCAAAGATGTTGAAAGTGATATCTAGTCGTTTATTTTGCGCTCTTAAAATCTTATTGCTGACTTTTACAGCAGATAATTTCTTGTGTTGATTAAATATTTTCTTTGAAAACCTGTATTTATTGTCTTTCGCAAATTAGAAAAATATATGCTCAGTCAATTCCAATACAAGTTATGGAATAATACATGGAAAATTAATGTTTATCTTACATATTATCATGTCAAGGACTCAGTAACGAAGGTCACATGTGAGAAAAATCTCGAAAAATATACCATACTTTGACCTACCGTAAAAAAAAAATCTGTCATACTTAACTTGAAACAATTTGAGGTGAGTGTTCAACAGATATTTACCATTAATAAACGCATGTTACCATATATATTTTGAATAGTCGATAAACTATGATTTTGAAACCCTCAATTGCACGCTTTTATTGACTTTGGGTGATATATATTCATTGAGTATAGTAGAGAGAGAGAGAGAGAGAGAGAGAGAGAGAGAGAGAGAGAGAGAGTCCTACTTCAATGCACAATATCATTTCACAGGAAAGAAAATTGATCACTGATATAAATGCAAGCTTTCAAGCATTAAACATTTCCACCTAATTTGTGACTGACAATATATTGGAAACTCACAGGAGTTGCATTGGTGCTTATAATTGAATTCATCATAAAAATGAAATTTAAAAAATATTAGTTTCAATTTTGCATGTACAATGTATAGAAAATACTGACTTTGTATGTTAGAATATCGGAAAAAGTAAATTGTCAAAAAGTGGGGGAGGGCAGACCAGATCATACTATGGAGCACCAAATTAACATAAACTCAAATAATTGAGGATATCTTCAATTATTTGAAGATATCATCAATTCATTTGATGCGCGCTACAACAATTTAATTAAAGATCTCTTCAAATAATTAATGATATCTTCAATTCTGAATTATTGCGCACATTAATTGAATTTATGAGAAAATTAATTCTTCAGCTGATTTGATGCGCGCTTTAATTGAATTAATGATCTCTTTAAATAAATTAATGATATCAACAATTGAATTGATGCGCACTACAATTCAATTGAAGAGATCAATAATTGATATAATGTGCGCATTAAATCATATTGATGAGAGCAATAATTGAATTAATGCGCGCATTAATTCATTTGATGAGAGCAATAATTGATTTCATGCGCGCATTAATTCAATTATTGCTCTCTTCAATTGAATTAATGATATCTTTAATTCATTTGAAGAGAGCAATAATTCTTTTAGAGAGAGCAACTATATAATTAAAGATATCTTCAATTCAACATATCCACAATTGAATTAATGATATCTTTAATTGAATTGTTGCTCTCTTTAAAAGAATTGATGCGCGCATTAATTCCTTATACAAAAGCATTGTAAATGATTTAAAGATATCTTCAGTTGAATTAAAGAGATCCTCAAATTATTTATACCGAGCTCTAAATTAATTATTGCGAGCAATATTTCTACTAAATTGATCCTCTCGTCAAATGAATTGAAGAGAGCGATAATTGAATTAATGCGCGCATCAAATCTATTATTGCTCTCATTAATTGAATTAATGCACGCATCAATTGAATTGAAGAGAGCAATAAATGAATTAATGCGCGCATTAAATCAATTATTGCTCTCATTAATTCAATTGATGCGCGCATTAACTCAATTGATGAGAGCAATAATTGAATTGAAGCGCGCATTACTTCATTTGATGAGAGCAATAATTGATTTAATGCGCGCATTAACTCAATTAAAGAGAGCAATAATTGAATTGATGATATCTTCAAATAATTGAAGATATCTTCAATTATTTGAGTTTATGTTAATTTGGCGCTCCATACAGATCCACTGCCCATCCCTATCCCCTGTATACGTGCCTGATATAATATTTTCACAAGTTCAATTCGTGTTGAAAAAATGGTGCACATATATAAATTTCATTAAATCCCAAAGGAGCTCGAATTTACGTATTCTCCTATTAATTATCTTGTCTGCAATATTCGTCCCCGAAAATTTAGAAACATACTTTCGGTCAGAGCAGAAATGAATTCGTTTTGAAGTATCTAGATTTAATGCAAATGAGGGTTTCTTTCCTTTAATTGCATTAGACGTGGGGAAAAAAAAACCCAAATATATATATAGCTTTGTTTTCATTGATATCTAAATCAGTATATGAATCCGGATATATGAATTTATATTATACTTTTTTCGTGACCGTATAGATATTGATATTTGTTTAGTGTTATCCTTGTTGTCATTCATCTTTTTTATGATAATTTTACATGGCAAGAAATTTTGAAGAATCCTATTTTTCCATTTTTATACCAGCTGCCCCCCCCCCCTCCCTCCCGAAAAACAATAGTATGTGCCTGGTTATAACATTGTGCGTTGCTACACATGCGATACTGATTTTATGGTGTAGAATTGTACCCGTTTTAAGTTTTTAATTCAAAACAATAATAAAAAGAAAAACAAAAACTTGCAAGCAAAATATAGGTGTTTTGTCTAGATTACGTTCATTCTTGTCAAACGAATTATTACTGAAAATGTTTAATTTTATTGTCTTCCCTCAATTATTATAATAAAACTAAAAAGCGAGCTGCTAGAGTGATTTTAAATAGCAATTTTTGTACACCTACAACAGAAATGATGCAGCAACTTAGATGGATGCCTCTGTCAGACTATTTTGTATATAGAACTATCATTCTTGTCTTCAAAGTTGTACATGGCCTAACTCCCGACTATCTACATGTAGATGTTTTTCAGTATGTTCACGAAATTAGCAGTAGATCTACCAGATAAGTCAAAGTAATTCAATATATCCAGAGGCATCTTCACAAGTCAAGGGTTAACTTGGTAAAGAATAACCCTCGACTTGTGAAGATGATCCAGGGGACAGACACACCATCTTAAAATATCTTTTACAGTCATGGAATAATATGCCAGATTTTTTAAAATATCTAACAGCTGGTGGACTAGCTAAGTACTTCATTACTAGCTTGAAAATACGAATGTATATGTAATTGCTAGGACAAAATTTAGAAATTCATTTCAAAATTAAGGATCATCTCCCTCACGCATAGCTCTTATCCTTCAAAGAATTTGATTCCACTTTTTTGCCTATAATAGCTCTAAAACTTCATTGTTATTTCGGATTTCAAACATTTCGGTTGAGCATCACTGAAGAGACATAATTTGTCGAAATGCGCATCTGGTGCATCAAAATTGGTACCGTATAAGTTTTACATTGAAAACTTTTAAATCCTTTTATCTTAGTTTTTTTTTGTAATACTAGAAATCAAAAACATAGATTTGTTTTTGTTTATTTTCAGTTTTAAGTATGTAGATAGCATGTGTATGTAACATACCTTCATATACTATTTTATATTGTATCTGTATATTACTGCTGTCTGTCTGTCTATATATATATATATTATATGTGTGTGTGTGTTTTCAGGACAACAATGTAAACTATTTTTTTTTAAAACTAATTGTGCTATTTTGTTTAAATAAAGGACGTTATTATTACCTTAATTTGGCATTTTCGTGATTATCTCCTCTTTGAAGGGAGCATGGCCCTTCATTTGAAAAAAAACCGAAACAAATTTAAAAATCCCCTTCACCTAGGGATGCTTTGTGCAAAGTTTGGTTAAAATTAGCCTGCTAGTTCTGAAGATTTAATTTTTTTCTTCATATTTTTGCTATTATCTCCTCTTGGAAATGGACGTTGCCCTTCATTTGAACACATGGATCCCCTTCACCCAAGGATTCGTCACCTCCTAGGGTAAAAGACTACCTATTCCTTCCAAATATCCATTTAGTTTCAGTAGTATTAAAGTAGTTTTATCTATTTATAAATGTTTTGCAGATACACACTATTTACAAAGTTTGACCCCGTCCTGGAGTCAGAACCTCTAAACCCAGGGATCATGAAATTAACAGTTTTGGCAGAGGCCTTTGTGCTCTATATCACTATGCAGTTAGTTTTCCTCAAATATGCAGTTTTTGCGATCTTCAAAAATTGGTCGATTTTTGCCCCACCCCTAAAGCCTGAGAGAATATGTCCTCCTTATCCCAGAGAAGCTTCACACCAAATTTGCCGTTTTTCTAAAATTATTATTCCCAGAACAAAAATCGTTCTGATATGTTATTAAGTACATCTGTTTCTTTTAAGTCAAGAATAAATGTTTTGGTTTTGTTTTCAATGTTTTCTTTGAAAAGATGTAATGTTTCTATGTAGGTATTCGTAAAGTAACCAACATATTGCATCCACCGAGTGCATTCGCACTATGACTATCGGTGTTCAGAGCTGCTTTTTCATGCGTTTCCAACAAAATTTTTCAAAAAAACCCCACCTGCCTGCCTGGTCTGTTTTAAAAGTCAGACCCGGGGGAGGGGAAACAAACATTCTTTTAAATATGGCCCAATATGCTGTTGTCTTCCACCAGTATCCAATTAATCCCTTTCAAAATGTTTGCCAGTCGTTCTATGTAACAAGTTAATTATTCTAAAATGCAGTTTTTCTGACCTCTGAAGTATGAAAAAGAGCAGATACATGAAATCAAAAAAGAAAATACAGAAACTTTAGCTAGTTTAATTTACTATTTAAAAAATGAACATTATAGCACAAATAGGTCATTGATGTGGGAGGACACCCATGTGCTCGAGTGGGAAATGCAAGACCCACAATCTCGTGTCTGGATAGCTCAGGAGTCGACGTACTCGCCTCTCACTGCTGTGATTCCAGTTCAACCTCCAGATCAGCATGGGTTATATTGTATGACGATTTTAATCAAATGTGCAAAATAGGATAATGTTTGTATAGTGTCTGAAAAACCTGTGGATACATCTATGTACATTTCATAAACATGAAGAAGTACTGTGATCCTAAAAATATGAATAGCATATTTTTTTGTTTTATATGCAAAATGTACTCGCCCTAACTTTTGATTTGACAGTGTTTTTTTCTATGCAGGAACATTCCATACTAACTGATCAGACCCATACAAGTATTTGACCTGCATGCTCTCATAATACATGTATATCTAGATCCCAAATTTCAATTCAAAATATCCAGATATGGCCAAGACAACGAGTGGAAACTACGAGTTATAAGTCCAAGGAAGCACAATTCTGTCTAAAATCAATCAACCAAAACTAAATAATGACTTTACCAGGATATTCTTGATATGTTTCATGTGCATCCGTGGCAGAGATCATAAACAGACACCAAATTATGATAGAAAAAGGACAATACTATATGTCCCCGCCATTTCATGACAGGGACATAAAAAAGAACTTGTATTTCTTTCATTATGATGCAAAATACAGGGCTCATGGTTTTTGGGATTGGTATTTGATTGGACAAAAAACCCATTAAGCATGCTGTTTTGTAAATTAGAAGTAAATTTTTGAAACATGTACACGTGTAAGATTCACTATCATACGGTATGTTCTGACACTAAATCTTGTACATGTTTCAAAAATTAACTTACAGTTCACATAGGTATTAGAATTCACAAAATATGGGTCCTCTCAATCAAAATGATTATAATACAGATGTCTCAAATTTCGCACAACACACGGTGATACAGAAATGATCATGTATATCAAATGGTGTCATCTAGGAGGAAAGAATAATACAAGCATGATTGAAAAAAAGACTCGGTCTTACATCTTATGTCAATATATTTACAACAAATTTTCTAGTTCAAATAAAAACATGACGGTAGATGTCTACAAAAACGTGAAAGTGCATGAGTCACAGAAACTGGCATGTAAAAACAATAATGAAGTATGACGCGATGTGTGATGAATATAACGAGGATTGCTGCCTCTTCCTCACTGAGGAGAAGTTATCAGTCTTTCATTTCTCCTTCTTCATCTTCTTCTTCCACTCCACGTATATAGAGCACATTGTTACAGCGTATGAGTACTTCTCCTAGATTTCCTGTCTGAGCCCCATCAATGTATTCTTCTGTGTTGGCAAGCTATAAATACACAAAATATATACATACAACCTCTGTCGGGCAGTAGGGACAATACTCTCTAACATACAACCATTACTAGACAGTGGCGAGAAGCGAGTGTGCTTACCACCATTTACCGAGACTCACTCTATGCCAGTTAATTGTAATGAACCATTCTGAAACTCAACAAGGTTTCTTACATTTGCAAGATGAAAGTGGAACAAATAATTCAGCATAGTACACAAGTTATTAGGTGGAGACATTTTATAATGAGAATCAGAATGTAGAGACTGCGACTTCAGTGATACTGGACAAAGATATCTTTGGCCAGTGTATTATATGTTCCTTGCCAAAGACATTCCCATATATGAAACTGTCGGTGGGACTAATACCCTTACAGGACACATAAAACTATCAGCGGGACTAATACCCCTTACAGGACACATAAAACTATCAGCGGGACCAATACCCTTACAGGACACATAAAACTGTTAGCAGGACTAATATCCTTACAGGACACATAAATCTGTCATTGGGACCAATACCCCTTACAGGACACATAAAACTGTTAGCTGGACTAATACCCCTTACAGAACACATTGGCATTTTGATGGTGGGAAATGGTGAATTTTTGCTCAATGAAGAATAAGGAATCAGTGGTTTTTCCAGATATACTCTGGACAATGACAACATAATACCCCTCTCCCCCTCAAAATGTAAACTCCTTGAATGTTTTAAAACATCTTAATCAAAACAGCAGGTCCACAACTTCATTATTTATAGACAATATCATGTCTACAAACAGACAAGGTAAACCTAGTATAACCCCTTACTTTGTCTACGGGGAGTATAATTATGGGTACCCTTGATATGTATAATGGGAGATCATTCTACATATCAAAGGTATCCAAATTCTTGGAAGGCCTGTGCCATCATGTAAATGTGTTGTGTTGTAAAAACACTACAAAGTTCTACTGATTAGCTGTTAAAAATGTTGGACATATTTAAATTTTGTAACACTAAATAGTTTTTGGATTAAGCAAGAGCAGTAAGCATGGACGGTAACAATAAATATTGTTATAATAGACATTGATTTTCAAAATTTTGAAACTGTAAAATAAATAACACATAACGTTTTACCTGAAGGTTCATGTAGCCATCTACAGATACTAGATATCCCTTGTATTCCATGCCCCACTTTAGCTTCACCATCACGGGTTTACCTGTCAGTCCATTCAGAAACGGCTTAGGGTTCATAGGAAGAGTCTGCAATATATTGAAAAGTTAAACAGCCTGTGGGTTGACATGATCTCTACTTAAGTGTGTAAGCATGCTGCCATTTTCAGTTTCCATACAATTCAAGATTCTCAAGATTTATCTGATGCTTCTATGTAAGGGAGAGCATTCAATGAGAATGAACCATGACGTAAATTTTGACATACTCAATTTAGAAATATACCCATCCTAAATAAATCTAAAGGTGGGGGATGCGATTGATGAAAATGGATTCAGAATAAATGTATTTCAAATAAACGTGATTTCAAATAAGTGTAGTCCTGAATTTGCTATCTTGATTTACGAGATTGATTGGCCCTTCATTTAAACAAACTTGAAAGCCCTTCATTCAAGGATGCTTTTTGCCAAGTTTTGTTGAAAATGGCCCAGTGGTTCTGGAGAAAAAGCCGAAAATGTAAAAAGTTTACAGACAGACGATGGACAGCAGGCGATCAGAAAAACTCACTTTCAAGAGCACAGCGACCTCTAACAACTATAGTGCATGAAAATGTCCAGTGTTGAAGATGTACAATCATCTTGAAAAATTCCTCGACACAATCCTAAAAGTCCCTCATCAAAAATGGCGAAAATTTTGCAAAGTCACATCTTTCTGATTTCAGATAACGAATTTGCATACTGGTAGATTATCAATCTTGATTTCATTCTAGTCTTGTGGTCTCCAGCACAATGCACTGAACGCTGTATGCCACATTAGGCCTAATGTACAACAAATTGTACTACCAGGACAACATAAGAGATGCGTGACACCATGGTCTACAGTTTGACATGATAATTTTTATATCTAACTGAAGCAGTGACGGATCTAGATTGGGAATTTGTTTTGTAGAAAAGAAAATAACAGTTCTGTGTTTTCTGTATCTGTGAAAGCAACACCTCACATTCATTTACTAGCTTTGACTGTTTGGCATGCATGGTGATGCAAAACAAAGTGATAGCTGCCCCCTCCCCTATTAGTAGACACCAGAATATTTCTGGACAGATCATATACATGTAGCTGCGCTCGCTCTAATCAGTCTAATCAACATATTACACACAGGGTGACCTGAGTTAGTTTAAGTGAGTTCACTAGTCTAAGTAGCAGTCAAACAGGTTTGATTGCTGGTGGTCAGACACAGGGGCCTTTGGGCCAGATAGCTCATTTGGTAGAGCACTAATCTCGGTTGAGATTTGGCTCAGCTGAATACTGGGACTGATGCCTTCACCGAATCTCGGAGCAGTCCTTCATAATTCATGTCTGGAAATTTACTTCCAGCTTCGGCCAGTTCTAACAATTAATGTGCACTTATTTGACACTGCTGTTTGCTTCAAATAAGTGATTTGACTATCAAACTAACTCTTTATCACTATTAATTTTGTATTGCTTACTGTCCCAAAATGAAAATAGGCACTAAATTTTCCGTTAAAATGAAGACTTCCATGGCACAACATTTTATCTCCTGGAATCGAAGAGTTCCTATAGTCTGCTTTATCTAGTTACTGATGCATTGTATCTCTACATACCTACTTGCATTTCGCTAATTTAAAAAACAAACTATAGGAACTCTTCAATTTTGGGAGATGAAATATTGCACCATAGAAGTTCTCATTTGAACGGAAAATATATTAAGTGATGGTTTATTTTATGAAATTTACATACTTAGACGGTAAGTAATACAACATTAATAGTGATACAGATTTGGTTTAATACTAATAGTCAGCTATCTGATTTGAAGCAAACAGCAGTGTCACCTAAGTGCACATTCATTGCTAGAACCGGTCGAAGCTGAAAGTAAATTTCCAGACATGAGTTATGAAGGACTGCTCCGAGATTCAGGGAAGGCGTCAGTCCAAATACTCAGCCGAACCGAATCTCAACCGAGATTAGTAGAGCACCTGACTGGAGATTCAGGGGTCCCGTGTTTGAATCCCATTCTGGTTTAATGTATTTTCTCCATGTTTACATGGAGATAAAGATCCTGGGTTGATGTCTTCAAGTGTGAAGACATTTAAGTAAGGAAGAATGTAATCCGAGATTCCTCCGACTCTTACCCGCCCCCCTTGTGAGGGGGCAAGAGTGAGGAGTCTCGGATAAGGAGGAATCTCGGATAAGGAAGAATGTAGCGTTCAGACGGATTTGATCGCCGGAAACCAGATAGCTCAGTTACTAGAGCACTTGACTAGAGATTCAAGGGGCCAGTTACTCAACATGATAATAAAAAAAAAAATCATTCAAGCAAACTTTTTACAGTTCTGACACTTCGATTGTGCATAAACTAACCATTTAGGCTAGTATCATTCGGCTTCTTTCTCAGACATCAATGATTGCAAACAGTTAGGAAAGTGTATTAAGATGAGTTAGCTAAGCCTGAACTATAAGCAACAGTTTACTGTATCACTACTAAATATTTAGATTCAGCGAGTAGAATCAAGCATGATGCAGATGCCTGTGGTACATGTTTTATAAACAGGACATGGGTATGAGATTATTTTTCACATATGGTAGGAAATAATTAATGTAAGATTACTCGAGTTAATCATTTCACTTACCGCCATTGTTTTTGTTGATAAAAAATTTACAATGTGAATAAATCTTTTCTGATGCGACAACCCGGCGTGCTTTCAACGTTTGGATGGGCATGCGCACTCTGTAAAGATCAATGTTTTTAAAAAACGAAATTTTTATAAAATATTGTTTGAAAATAAATTTTCATTCTTATGCAATAAAAGATACATAGAAAAACTTAAACTATCTTATTCGTAAAATGTAAAAAAATATCTAGTATATACTTCTGACATTTAATATATTCGTTTTGTTAAATTTCGAGTCATCAAGAAAGCCAGACACCGGGAAGGAGGGAAAATATGTAAATAACGAACATGGGAGTAGTTTGGTGGGTAAAATATCCACGAATTGTATTCTTAGGCAACTTTTCCAATGTAAAAACAAATAATTTTCACTAGCATAGCAAAGAGTGTGCAAGTTTAGTCACAGTACATAAATATGAATGACCACCAGCCTAGGAAATTCGGGATGTAGGATTTGTTTACATCCAAATCTGAAATACTCGTGTATATTGGAGTATTTAAAGCAAGACCACTTGAATAAAATAATAAACTATTTCCTTAATACACCATTGAATCAATATTTATCATGTTATGATACCCGGAGTAGAGAGTCATTTCTGTTAACTTCAAATTATTTAAAAGTGCTGTTATTATTTTTGAACTCAAGTGCCAGTGAGCAAGACCCCATAAAAAGCATGCTTTAGGACTGGAATATTCATACAAGTAGTTGACAAAATTCTTCCAATTAGCCTAGAACAAACGAGTTAACATATATTGAATAAATATGTAACACGAAGGGAGAAAATGCAACGGACCAGACCGGGTTTTCGAACCTGAATCACTAGTCAAGTGCTCTACTAATCTCGGCTGAGATTCGGCTTGGCTGAATATTTAGACTGAAGCCTTCACCGAATCTCAGAGCAGTCCTTCATAATTCATGTCTGGAAATTTACTTTCGGCTTCGGTCGGTTCTAGCAATTAATGTGCACTTAGGTGACACTACCTTTCGCTTCAGAAAAGTGATTTGACTGTTAAACTAATCTCTATCACAATTAATTTTACCGTCTAGGTATGAAAATCCCAAAATGAAAATAGGCACTAAATTTTCCGTTCAAATGACAACTTCCATGGCACAATAATTTATCTTCTGAAAGTGAAGAGTTTATATAGTCTGTTTTATCTAGTTACTGATAGGTTGTATCTCCTCATACCTATTTGTATATCGCTAATTTAAAAAACAAACTAATAGGAACTCTTCATATTTTGAAGATAAGATATTGTGCCATTTAAGTCATCATTTGAACCGAAAACTTTAGTGATAGTTTATTTTATGGAATAAACATTCTTATACGGTAAGTAATGCAGCTTAATAGTGATACAGATTTGTTTTAATAGTCAACTACCTTATTTGAAGCAAACAGCAGTGTCACCTAAGTGCACATTAATTGCTAGAACATATTAGAAAATATTATTGTATGTAAATCAAGCCACATCTTTTACTAAAGCATTTTCTTAAAGCAGAGGATGCAGGGTACCACAGTCTCATTTATTACGTGTAATCATTTTAATTTCTGCAAAATGAGCACAGAGATCTCTAATTTTTAGAGTCAAACTCCAGTTGAAATGTTTAAAGTTTGTGAAACAGCAATTCTTTCACATGTATGATAGTCTGATATATGATGATTTGATTCTTGTGCCATGTTGGAGACTATGGTAGGGGTTTAAGTTGTGGTTAATCAGGGGTCGAAATTAACTTTTTCTACCACAGGCTAATTTTAGCCTGTGGGTAAAAAATCCACGGGCTAAAATAAAAATAATGAAGCGGTGCTCTTTTTTATATTTTTTTTAAATCAATGATTTTCCCCATCATTACTGAGCCTAGTGGGTCAACAGGCATCGTTTGGACAAGACACTAAGTTACATAAGTCATATGGTGCAACATTTAGGTCTCTTGATTATCGCACCTCTAATCCACAACTTGTTTACCGCAGGTCTAGATCCAGTCTTCCAATTTCATACCACATCAAGGTCGTCACTAGTGATTTTTTAAAGCGAATACCGGATTCATGATTTTATAAGCAGCACGATCACGAGTCCTATCAACTTTTATGATAATCGTCTACGCGGTGAGCAGTGCACTTGAGTCATCACTACAACCCGACCTCAATATGACAATAAATTTAGATAGGACATTCTCATGATTCTGATAAAAATAACTAGCGGAAGATTTGGTAAAACATAGACTCCGATATTTTTTTAGATAAAAGAATAACAAAAACTTCATACTTGGAATTCAATTTAATCACCCCTATAAGTGAACAGGACTCGTGGCACATGTTGATATGTGATGTCCTACCTCTAAAACATTTGTTTGACTCCGAGTTTCTTAAAAAATCATAAAAGAAAAATCTGGATAGAAACGGTTGTTGAAATCGGTCGTTGATGTAAAGCGTTTGTATGATTCAGAGTGCAAATTTAAGAAAAGCGAATAGCGCATCACCGTGTAAAACAGATACGATCATAGTTTGTAAATCACCACTCGCTAAGATTTTCGAGTATCCACTATTCTTACTCGCTATTTTTCAAATGTACTCGCATTTTGCGAGTATTTCTCGCTAATTTCGAGCCCTGGGTTAATGCACCTAAACTAGACTTTGTGTGATCCATGGGTATGTTATGTTAGCACCAAGAGTTCTTTATTTTGATCGTACCAATGCCTACAGCGAGTCTGTGACAGAAGACGTCCAAAAGACAACTTTCACTTCAGATGGC
Source organism: Ostrea edulis (assembly GCF_947568905.1). NCBI lineage: Eukaryota > Metazoa > Mollusca > Bivalvia > Ostreida > Ostreidae > Ostrea > Ostrea edulis. The sequence goes on from NC_079170.1 coordinate 46,512,553, forward strand.
TCAAACTCACAAACTACCAATCACAAAGTGAATGCATGTTTAATGAACTGTATTTTTCAGTGTGTTTTCCTGCCCTGTGCCTGAGGGCAAGAGTGGACAGCAGGTGGTGGATGGCCTCCAGAAACAGGTGGAGATGATGGGGGCTAGCAAGGCAGGGAACTTTCTGGTTGACTGTGAAACTTACCAGTCCAATCCTCAGAACGTCATGCAGACAGGTGAGTAGTACCAGCTGTCCTTGTCAATTAAGATCATAGTGAGAGGCGTACAAGACTGTGAAATGGGCACACATACATTACAAGATTGTGAAATGGGCACATATACAAAATTGTGAAATGGACACATATACATTACAAGATTGTGAAATGGGCACATATACGTTACAAGATTGTGAAATGGGCACATATACATTACAAGATTGTGAAATGGGCACATATACATTACAAGATTGTGAAATGGGCACATATACAAGATTGTGAAATGGGCACATATATATGTACATATACAAGATTGTGAAATGGGGACATGTACAAGATTGTAAAAGTGCATGTAATTATGGGAAGAGTCTAGCACAGGTACTTTGTAATTGAAAGGTTTTCCTTGAGAAAAGTACATTTCTTAACAAAAATGTTTGTCAGGACATTTTTTTTTTCAAAAAGGGGAAGAAATATTTTATATGAATGTTTTTTATTTTATTAACAGCTCAACAGTGTTTGGTTCACATCTTCCACAACAGTGAACATCCGGCATCCTGTTTCGCTGTTACAGAATCAGGACAGATTTTAGTGTCGGACCTTCTCTTTGAAGATTTAATGTCAAAATTAACCATGGCGAAAGCTGGCAGAGAGAGCTTTTATTCTCAGAGAAAGGGATTCAAAATTGAGTCAAGGGGACAGCGATATGAAATAAAGGATTTCATTATCAAGATAGGCTCCGTTTCTTTGGCCTCCAATTTCAGAGGAATTTTGGTTGAGGTGAGTCATGGTTAATATAGTTCTAATCATGGTCAGCTGTTCCTGAAGTAATGTATTAAAAGATGGATGCACAGTAGAGACAGAAATATTTCACAAGGTTGGAGGGTTCTCATTCTGCGGTGTGTGAAATTTACAGTTTTCCTTCAAAGATTAACATCCAGTATAATTATAGTAGGCCAAAAAATTCACTGGAAATTAGATTTATTGTGTTGCCTTTCAAGGATGACGACATTTACGAATTACTCTGTCCATCGACTAGTGGTCTCTCTGTCCATCACACCTAAAAACTTTATATTCATAAGAGAAGAATGTCGAGATTTAACAAAATAAGTACATTTCCTTGTGCAAGTTTCCTTTGATATATATCATGATTAATGTCACCATGTCAGGCGACAGATGCACACTGGAATACTCTTGTTTTACTATGTGTACTTGTATTATGTTTTGTCACCAATAAACCACCAATTTAACCCCAACAGAATATGACATGTGAATGTGTAGTTTTTTTCCTTTACAGTCTTAACATTATGTCTCCCAGTCTATCACATTTTTAAAAACCTTTTTATTGTCTTTTGATTGTTCCAGATGGTTTAATTTAGATAACTGGATTTTTTTAAATATATATATATATATTTTATTTAATGCCTAATTTACACAAAGATAAACATGTAAATTTTACATATTCACATTAATTCATATAGATAAGATCTACAAATGTATGTTTATACTATAGTATTGGAAGAGTTATCTGCCTTTGCAATATCACCTAAAGAAGTGGTTGGGTACTTGCTGGCTCTGAGGTCAATAGCAAATTCATCATTTCTCAACACAGCAGCTGCATTTGTTTTTGCAGAATTGCAGCATTGGAAAAAATATATGTGTATGTTGTTGCTCTCAAGGAGGACAATAATTTTACTCTTGTTCGAATAGCCAGTAAATAGACATTTTGGATATCCTACAAAGTATAGATTAAATCTTCTAAAAAGTAGAAAGATTGGAGAATGATACAGGTGTAATTCTGATTTTTACTGGAGTTAACAGTATTACAATAATGTAGCCCTTGGTTCCCTGATTTCGTTATCCAGACATTTCTGGAGAAATTTAGAAATGTTGAAAATTGGGGAGGGGTACATTATTACAGATCAATAACATCAGAAAAGCATGGGATTATATAACCCACCATTCATTAGCCTTGGCGTCATTTACCAGAAGTTAAAATAGACAATTTTTATCTATACTGATTATTATATTCATGTACATAACTTTTATTCTTTTGTATTTATACTCAATTATTACATGTAAACACATCTGTTAAAAACTGACTTCTACATGTACAATAAACATGGATAACAGAATTATTCCATCTCATATAATGCACAGTTTGTGTTGGGTATTTAATTCAGAAAATATACATGATAGTACTAGTATTTTCAATTAAAGAGTTTACTTTTAAAAGACGTTCTTTTTTTAAGAAAGTAATATTTTAATTCTTGTGCATTTCTAGGTAGTGTACAATACAAGCATATTTAAATGATTGTCTCTGTTGTCATGATTGCTGATGGAAAGTACATGTGTATGATGAATCACTATATATTTACTCATTAATTTATTTGTTTAAATTTTGATTGTAGGTAGAATATTGCCCTTGTGTTATCCTAAACGATTGTTGGAACCTGATGAAAGAACTTCTGCAGAGTCTGGTGGGGAATTCAGCAGATGCTCCCCCGTCAGCTTTAAAACACAAGCCAGACACCATCTATACACCATCCGATACAATTCTACAATATGTAGAACATTTTAACAATTTCAGGAAGGCAGTGTCGGCACCTCCACCAAGCAGGTGATCCAAGGTCATTCGGGAGTGGATTCTGAGGAGTGTTGTTCTAGTGTGGAATTGTCATTGTGGCAAGGTTTCTGCAAGCAGTCCAGATTCTGTTCAAAAACACTAGCAGGCTACCATTACTGATGTTTGAGAAAGGTGCAATTATTTTCAGTAAAATAATTTTGGACAGTTTATTTTTAAGACATGAATGAGTTATAGAATAATATTTTGCATGAGAATTTTATGAAGGTTACATTTAACTGGCAGATTTTTCATGTTCTCTGACAAGGCTTCCTGAAACAATTTCTCTTTCATGTTGAGAAGCAAGATAGGAAATGTATTCATTGCAGTGTGACAAATACTATGTACTAGTCTGAACATCAAAATGCCTGAAATATAGAGTGCATATTACATGTATATAGAGAATGAAACTGGTAAGCAGTATGAAATGCAGGGGTTATGACCATTGTTAAAGATTTACATGTATCACGAGCATGGATGAGGTAAAACTATTTGTGTCCACATGAACAATGTCCATTGTCTTTGGATGTATTTTCATATGGTTATGAAGAAAAGAAAAAAAGAAACAAAAAAAAAAACTATTGGTGTGTGTTTGATTTATTCAATGGCTTTTTAAATCATATTCAGAATTAAATCATTCCCAACAACATGATGGACGTGATATATGTATGTATGAAGCTTGGTACAGAAAATATGTTCTCTCATGAGCATGTGAGATTTTGGCATGGAACAATATAATGGTGCTGTTGCTCTGGTGATGTCTAGTCTTTAAGAACTCTTTTCAGCAGATCCTTGTCTTGGACATGATATGGCACAGTCACTTTTAGGCCTGGGTTTTCCTCCATAGTTCTACAAATCGTCTCTTCAGCCTTTCCATTTCCAGCCCAACATCTGCGATTTACCTGAAAAATGATAAAAAAATAAAATTAAAAGTACTTAATTTTTAAAAAACTCTTTTGCGTATACATGTGTATATGTGCGATTGATTGATCATAGATTGATTGATCATATATTGTTTAACATCCCACTCCGAGAATTCTTCACTCATATGGAGACGTCACCATTGCTGGTGAAGGGATGCAAAATTTAGGCCTATGCTCAGCGCTTACGGCCTCTGAGCAGGGAGGGATCTTTATCGTGCCACACTTACTATATATGTGTATGTATATATATGTATATATCCCTTCTCGCATAGCATATTCCCAGAAGTAACTTGGTTTTAGACTTATAAAATGAATAATATCACTGAAAATAATTGAAATTGGATATCAAACACAATCTTCACTTCTGATGACCTTTTGGTAACTTTTACATTTTTTGGTCATAGGATACGAAGAATTTCCTGATTTTTCATAGATCGACTTTGACCTTTGCCATTTAATCTACAAAAGTAACATGTTAATGCAAAGTGCTATTCCTCATAGTATGACAAAAATCATATATGTAGGAAATATACATGTAGTTTGATTGAACTTCCATTGACCTTGAAAATACTTAAACATCAAAGTGAGTAGAACCAACAAACGGACAAATCTCTTTTCCGTGCTGCACAACTGTTGGGAGGGGATAATTGAGTAAATGTAATTCTATATATACCCCATTAGACACATCCCAGGCTAGCATTCTTCTGGCCTTCTCTCCAGCTTCCTATCAAACAAGATACATCTTAATGTAAGAAACAATATGTATTACTGACATTATGAATTGTCTAATATGTCCATGAATTCAGTATCAGTTTTTGAGATTAGTATTAGGGGTGTGGGTGGTCATTCAGTACAGCTTACCTTTGATCCATCTAACACCAAACCAAACCCCCCATTGGTTACTTCACCCCTTCAATAGAAATATGACGTACAGTGTACAAATCGTGAATCAACCACGTCTGATGCATAAAAAATGTATTATCTGTAGTTTAAATGTTACATAAAATTGTTGGCCCAAATTGTAGACGTTTATAACGGCTTAACATGAAACTATTGCAGTAGGTGGCTGTTATTGTGTTGCTGGTACGTGTGTGTATTTTCTCACCATCCCACTCCACCGCCATTATGGAGGGCCACCCACGTGGCTCCTCTGAATGCATCCCCAATACAGTTCTGCACAGCCATGTCTGAAACACCCAAAAAGTTTACAAGCATTGGTCTATTGATAGTTTTATGTTGCATTGATATCTAGAGACGTATATTATATGCGTCAATCACTTGAGTTGAATATCCACAATTCAAGTAATGCGCGCAATAATTCAGAACTGAATATATCAATAGTTATTCGAAGATATCTTTAATCGAATTGTTGCGCGCATCAAATGAGTTTATTATATCTTCAAATGATTAAAAACATCTTGAATGTTTCGAGTTTATGTTAATTTGGTGCTCCATAGATATCTTATTTAACATGTAGGAAGAAAAGATAAAGGATTGACAACGTTTATACGATTGTAACCTCGTATCATCAATGGCGGATCTTGAATGCAAGTTATGGGAGTTGGACTCCTCCCCTTGGTTGAAAATGTTGAACAAAAAAAGAAGAGGTTATTCTCTGCCATGTTGGGGTCTTCAACCCCTTTCTTTTTGGCTAAAAGGGCAAAACATTAGGTCGCACCAACTCTTAAAATTTTCTAGATCCGCCCTTATATCATATATGATGGTGCGTTGAGGAAATATGACTGTCATGCCTACCTGCACAAAAAGCTGAACCGTCATAGATGTTGGAGGTCTCTCTATATGGGCTGTCCGTTCCGCTGACGTCATGATGGTCCCGACTTATCACCACAGGCCCCTGAGAAAAATGGAATTTGACATTATAATCCTTACAAAATCTTTTCTTTTTTTATTTCCACTATTATTACAATGCATTATCTGCGGATTTGAAAAACGTTTTTTTTTTTTTTCACAAGGATGTGTTATATTTCTCCCGATGTACATATATAACACTGTCAATGCAAGACGGTGCACATCCATGAACAGAAAATTAAAAGGTTATACGGGAGGTGAGTTGTATTTCGAACATGCAAATTGACATCCCCAAAGTCGGTGAATTTCGTGTAATTTTCTATTTTTCTATATTAAAAGACTGATACTTGCCTTCAGTTTATTGCTGCCAACTGCTTCGTTAAATGCAGCAGCTATCTCGGACCTTCCCTTCTGATCAGAATAAAGTATCCTAGCTTGAGATCCAACAACCTGTTATAGAAGATGTCAACAGAGAAGTTGTTCTGAATCTCTGCAAATTGATGCTGTTTTGTTGTTCAAATTTTACGATGTATACAATGATAATATATACATTTCATGATGAATTGATTGCTTGTTATTTTTCTATAAAGTATGAGAATTGTTGGTCTAACCAGTTTATTCTGGTTGGCTTCCTTTATCCACCTGACGTTATCTTCATATTGTTGTTTAGTACTTTGTGGAACTACAATTATACGACAGAAACATGCATATCTATGCCTTCGCAAACAAATTGTGTTGTCATAGAGGAATCAGCATGTCCGTTTATCTGTCTGTGTGTTTGTTCGTCCATCCTGCTATTAGTCGCGGTATCATCTTTGCAAATGGAGACACTTTAAAAGATCTTGGCACAAACGTTGCTTATGATCATTTGGATACAAATGCGAAAGTCTCCTTTGATTGTAGAATGATTAATTAAATATTTTGGCTCTTTATGACTGATGATGTTTAAGTGGTTCGATACAGCGTTGTTAAAATCACCTCCTTTATTTATGAAATCCTCCAGAACAGACGTAACAATTTCATCTGTCGTGTCTAAATCACCTGGATCGCCCGAAGTGCACACCCATCTATAGAACAAAGATCGAACGTAATTCCCTCAATAAGAAGACAATGATTATAGATCTCTTCTCAGAGTTAGATATAACAATGTTTTATGAAAATTATAGTTGAGATAGATTCTATTTTAAACTGAACTTGTCCAAGAGTATATTGTGTTTAGTTCACATCACAGAAATATATTGTTATATATGTGTGTTTAGATAGATGGTGGATCTGTACCTGAATGGACCAAACCCCATTGAAAATATATCCCCCATGATGTCTTGAACGTAGGATTGGTATCGATAAGTCGTCCCAGTCACACCGGACTTCTCACCCACATCTGCTCCTGATCAGGAGAGGAAATAAGTTTAAATAGTACTATTTTGAAGGATACAAGATGGAAATATCATCAATATGGTTAATATGTCATTTATGTGAAGGGTTTCTGGTATTATAATGTAGTAATTTTTCACAGATACTTCTCTGAAGACGCAATGCGTGTCAGGCATCGAAATTAGAAGAGCTGCAGACTTAAGCTTATTGTTTATGTCAGACATCGAGATTAGAAGAGCTGCAGACTTAAGCTTATTGTTTATGTCAGACATCGAGATTAGAAGAGCTGCAGACTTAAGCTTATTGTTTATGTCAGACATCGAGATTAGAAGAGCTGCAGACTTAAGTTTATTGTTTATGCTCATGATTAGTATGGTGACTTCAGGCCAGGGGAAAACAATGTCAATAGTGGGAATTGTACTCTGAGAAAAATATTCACTGATGTTCTAGAAGAATTTTAATAGATTTCCAAAAAGGGGAGTACGCTTTATTGTGGTCCGATGGACGTAATGTAAAGAATATCAAACCTGCTCTTCCCGCCTCCAGAAGAAAAGCATTTCCATAGTCCCAGAAATACATTCCTCTCGCGGACAGTTTATTTATAGCATCCACCTGGCGCCTTAAACTGTGAAGATTTGAACATTGATCATATTGTAACAAGAAAATAGAACAATTATATGTAATGAATTGTATATACGAAAGCAGACCCAGCCACCTCCTCTAGTACTAATCACGTACTCAAATAGTCTAGCTCACGGTACCAAGCTATTCCAGGCGGATTTCCACAGTCCAGCTGCTTAATATAATCAATCTATCATCCTCTTCCTTATATAAAAATGCTAACACCTGTTAGACACAACTCCGTGTACATGTAGCTTGTACTAACTACTCTGTGTACATGTAGCTTATACTAACTACTCCATGTACATGTAGCTTGTACTAACTACTCCGTGTACGTGTAGCTTGTACTAACTACTCTGTGTACATGTAGCTTGTACTAACTACTCTGTGTACATGTAGCTTGTACTAACTACTCCATGTACATGTAGCTTATACTAACTACTCCGTGTACATGTAGCTTATACTAACTACTCCGTGTACATGTAGCTTGTACTAACTACTCCGTGTACGTGTAGCTTGTACTAACTACTCCGTGTACGTGTAGCTTATACTAACTACTCCATGTACATGTAGCTTGTACTAACTACTCCGTGTACGTGTAGCTTGTACTAACTACTCCGTGTACATGTAGCTTATACTAACTACTCCGTGTACATGTAGCTTGTACTAACTACTCCGTGTACGTGTAGCTCGTACTAACTACTCCGTGTACGTGTAGCTTGTACTAACTACTCCGTGTACATGTAGCTTGTACTAACTACTCCGTGTACATGTAGCTTGTACTAACTACTCCGTGTACATGTAGCTTGTACTAACTACTCCGTGTACATGTAGCTTATACTAACTACTCCGTGTACATGTAGCTTGTACTAACTACTCCGTGTACGTGTAGCTCGTACTAACTACTCCGTGTACGTGTAGCTTGTACTAACTACTCCGTGTACATGTAGCTTGTACTAACTACTCCGTGTACGTGTAGCTTGTACTAACTACTCCGTGTACATGTAGCTCGTACTAACTACTCCGTGTACGTGTAGCTTGTACTAACTACTCCGTGTACATGTAGCTTGTACTAACTACTCCATGTACATGTAGCTTGTACTAACTACTCCGTGTACATGTAGCTTGTACTAACTACTCTGTGTACATGTTGCTTGTACTATGAATTTAAGTTTACCACTGGAAGGATTTATTAAATGTGAAACATTTGAACATCCTCTGTCAGGGTATCATCTGTATTCAACAGAAAAGGAGAGAATGAACGACCGAATGTTCAAACAAACCACGTGGACCGGAAATCGAATTCAAAGTACATATGAAACCATCATACTCATTTGGCTTTCAAACTGATATCCACGGTCGACTTGCCAGTCAAACAATAATGATATTGAATATGATTATACATGCTCACATTCCGACTGTAATATCGATTATGTTTCTTTAAGATATTCAATCAAATTCTGAGAAAATCTATCAGTGCCATTTTACATAATATGTACAATGTTGCTTCTGGAATACAAGGATTTGTTTACAGTTACCAAAAAATTTATTCCCATGCCTTATCGCAGAAAGATGTGATTGGAAGCATCGATCATGTCAGATTCTTGTTTCCCCTCTCTGTCGTTGCTTCAGAACCGGGTGGCCAGACAAATGCAAGTCATCAATTTTCAAAATTTTATCATATCTGGGTATCTTGATACCGTAAACTTTGGAATATGCCGGTAAATGGTGATTTTTAAACTATACATTGTATGATTCTACATTAAATGTGATTGACAATGCACTGAAGTATTTTTTGTACATGTCCGTAACACTGTAGTACTAAACTCAAGTGTACTGCATGTCCATTGTAGTTACCTCAATCATAGATTCTAAGTTACCTTTGTTGAACCAGATTCTTGAATCTCACAGGATTTTCATGCATTTCAACTCTTGCTTCGTTGTACGACAGCTAGAAACAAATTAGTAAATAAAACAATGTGAATTAGATGTAGACTTCCTTATCTGTTTCATATCTGGTTATTTTATTGAACATACACGTTAACGGCAAACTGACAACTCAGTTTTATGACAAACTGGATGTCTTCCGCTTCTTCATCGTCAGCTTCCCATATCTGTGTAGCAGTATTTCATTATCACTTATATATGGTGTTTATGTTTCTCTACTGAGTCGAGACGCGAGGGCATGTTTTGCGTATGATCAATTTTTAAGACAAGGAGATATACTGACAAATAAGTTGTTATTACTAGAGTTTCAACAGTCTCGTTTTAGGTCAGCTTCTCGCAAATTTTATAATCGTTATAATGATCTTAATTGTAAATACAACCTATCGTTGGGTCGAATAATGTTGTCTGATATGTTTCATACAAATAGGTAGGTCGTTCTTTGCATACTAATTTGACTAGCAATTGTTCTACTATTAAATTTGTATTCTTTATTAGATTGATCACTGTTCGTTATCTTCACCTTTTCATGACACAACGCATTATTGAATACAACTTTCATTCTTACGCTTTGAATGTCCCTCTTATAAGAGACACAATTCTTGCATGAATTTATAAATATTACACCAGAGTCCATCTTCCCTACGAGAGATAACTCTTACAATGATAAAGAGTATTAGTATATGAAATATTTCTCGATATTGGTTTTCACTTCTCAAGTTTGCGAACAGTCCCTATAATTATTTGCACACATAATGGATATCTTCTGGGTAATGAATAATCCAATTCATAGTGCATGTTTACGTATATGTAGAGAACAGATATGCATTTAGTTGCTTTTAGGAGTGATGCAATCGCAATTGGAACAGTTATGTTTTTGTGGAGATTCTTTGTCATTCTATTTGTAGATATGTATAGAATTGCGTTGTTTTTTATGCTCTTAACATATTTAAATCAATCTCTAACGTGGCAGATTTGATAATTGCAGTTGATGATGGACTATAATAATTGGAGTTTATAATGGACTATACAATTTTCTAAGTGCGTCGTGTTATTTTTTGTAAATCAACGACAAGTACGAAAGTGAATTTTGTTTGCAGAGTACTCAGATTTTATCTCTGTACATACAGCTTGAAGTCATCACAATGCCCTCTTTTCAAATTTGACACCGTATGTGCATCTATCTCTTTAGAGAGACCCGATGTTTGATTTATGGCAATTAATCGATTATTTTAAAACGGTTAAATATTTACCTGTACTGGATAATACCCTCCCTGAAAGGGATTGTGGCAGCTAGTCTGATCGGATCCCAAATCGACCAATAAATCGCCGGTGCTGTCATACTCATAAACTAAACGCTCCCTACAAAAAGGTGTATTCCATATAACAAGTGTGTCTTTTTAAAATCAAAAACAAATAAATACGGCGACAGTCTGGCTTTTAAAATCTGCATATATATTCGGAAAAAAAGTGAATGGACTTTCCAGAATATGTTTCGTCAATAATGCAACTGAACTAAAAAACTCTTCACACCTTTCACATGACAATGTATTTCAATCCTACATTTCATAAATAAATTTGACTTGAAAATACATGGGAGCATGAACTGCCTGAGCATACGACATACAGCGCGTTCATTTTTTAAACTTGCATTAATACAATGTATGTACATGTACTTTCTGCCTTATTTCTGTTGGAATCCCCAACCATTAAAATAGACGTACTATATTTATCAAGATTCATAAGCACACTGTTCACATCCGCATCGCATTCATGAGGAAATGGCTACCAGTACAATTGGAAAGGTAAATATAACGTAAATATACGGGTTTGGATTCAAAGCTTCACTGCGGCATAGCGCTTCATGAAAAGTATGCCGGTGTGAAGCATTGCAGTTCATACCCTGATGTGTTTTCAAACTTGGCATTTGTTTTCTACATTTACATTCATTTCAGTCCAAATTTCCGCCACTAGAATAGATGTACTATTTTTATCAAGATTCATACTCGCATGGTTTACTACCGAAATGCATTCATTCATGAGGAAATGACTATCAATACAATTTGTTAAGATGTCAACGGTGTGTGTGTGTGTGTGTGTGTGTGTGTGAGAGAGAGAGAGAGAGAGAGAGAGAGAGAGAGAGAGAGAGAGAGAGAGAGAGAGAGAGAGAGAGTTAGAGAGAGAGAGAGAGTTTAAATATCATACCAGAGGTCGACCACGTTTCCATGATATCCAATGCTGCATTTTCTCTTCGATTTCCGTGCTTGGCGTATATAACGTATACATTCGTCCAAATCATCCGTTATCTTCATTACCCATCCCTGGTGGTACCTCTTTTCCAGCGCTTCTTTGCTGACCTTGTATTAACGTATATCACATTGGAATTTACTTTAAGAGGAGATTGCTTATGGAAAATCAAGCAAAGGGGGGGGGGGGGGGGGGGGTTCAGTGTTTGGGATCACCATATTTCCCCGATGTAGAACTACAGCCTTATGTGATTTTGAGTAAACTGATTTTGAGTTTTTTCTCTCTCGATATTTCTTAAAACCTATTAGTTCTAATATCCATGAAAGTTATTCAATAACGAATTACAAAGAAAAGATAACTCTCGGCAATAGATTGAAAAAACTATAACTATTAAGGGCTTTAGGCCCTCAATATGGTGAAAATCCACATGAAATCTAGAATTTTAATCGGGAGTGACAAAATCATGATAAGTTTTTCGCACCGTTTCTTTTAATACTGACGTCATAAATACGACACTCTATCATCTACACTACAGTCATTTCTTATGTATTGCTTGTGTTTGATTTCAAAAATATAAAATTCTTTGGAGAATATGATTCATTTTCTATTCTTAATCACTTTGAGAAAACATATGCATTAACAGTATAGATTTTCTCCAGTGCGCCCAGTTTGTAGCAAGAAGGTATGTAAATTTTCATGAAAAGTAGATTCGGAAAAAGTTGTAGCGTCATGCAATATCTTTGGATCTTCGACATTTTGTCTATAAATGATATCCTTCAGAAAACTATACATGCACTCTTCATCAAAATGGAGTACCTTTGGTTCCAACATATGATAGTCACTCTATGGAGGACAGATTAGCGCAGTATTATAAACAATCTTGGAATACTCTGTTTTACACCCAATGTATCAGTAACCAGGAGAATCATTGATATAAAGTTAATCAAACAAACCCATCAAAACATCCAACAAACTACTAACACCCCCCCCCCCCCGAACAAATAAAAACATGACGAATACTTTCATCTCTACTTCTCATAGATACTCTTCTAATTCATCAATCTAGGTACAGGAACAATCAGTTGCTGCTTTCGTGATCTTTACAATTAGTTAGTTTGACATTGTGATATTACACACAGGTTGTGATCTTTACAATTAGTTAGTTTGACATTGTGATATTACACACAGGTTGAATTGTTAGTTTGACATTGTGATATTACACACAGGTTGAATTGTTAGTTTGACATTGTGATATTACACACAGGTTGTGATCTTTACAATTAGTTAGTTTGACATTGTGATATCACACACAGGTCGTGATCTTTACAATTAGTTAGTTTGACATTGTGATATTACACACAGGTCGTGATCTTTACAATTAGTTAGTTTGACATTGTGATATTACGCACAGGTTGAATTGAGACACAATTAGTTAGTTTGACATTGTGATATTACACACAGGTCGTGATCTTTACAATTAGTTAGTTTGACATTGTGATATTACACACAGGTTGAATTGAGACACAATTAGTTAGTTTGACATTGTGATATTACACACAGGTCGTGATCTTTACAATTAGTTAGTTTGACATTGTGATATTACACACAGGTCGTGATCTTTACAATTAGTTAGTTTGACATTGTGATATTACGCACAGGTTGAATTGAGACACAATTAGTTAGTTTGACATTGTGATATTACACACAGGTCATGATCTTTACAATTAGTTAGTTTGACATTGTGATATTACACACAGGTTGAATTGAGACACAATTAGTTAGTTTGACATTGTGATATTACACACAGGTCGTGATCTTTACAATTAGTTAGTTTGACATTGTGATATTACACACAGGTCGTGATCTTTACAATTAGTTAGTTTGACATTGTGATATTACACACAGGTTGAATTGAGACACAATTAGTTAGTTTGACATTGTGATATCACACACAGGTCGTGATCTTTACAATTAGTTAGTTTGACATTGTGATATCACACACAGGTCGTGATCTTTACAATTAGTTAGTTTGACATTGTGATATTACACACAGGTCGTGATCTTTACAATTAGTTAGTTTGACATTGTGATATTACACACAGGTCGTGATCTTTACAATTAGTTTGACATTGTGATATTACACACAGGTCGTGATCTTTACAATTAGTTAGTTTGACATTGTGATATTACACACAGGTTGAATTGAGACACAATTAGTTAGTTTGACATTGTGATATTACACACAGGTTGAATTGTTAGTTTGACATTGTGATATTACACACAGGTTGAATTGTTAGTTTGACATTGTGATATTACACACAGGTTGAATTGTTAGTTTGACATTGTGATATTACACACAGGTTGAATTGTTAGTTTGACATTGTGATATTACACACAGGTTGAATTGTTAGTTTGACATTGTGATATTACACACAGGTTGAATTGAGACACAGGTACATACCTCGGCGACAACACCGACACAACCACAGATTGAGGCAGCCTTAGGCTGAGCGCCGCTCATACCACCCAGTCCGGATGTCACGAACACCTACAATAACATTGACGGACCAGTTAGGGTTTATGCTGAATCGGTGAAAACTTTTTTAAACCGCATGTGACGGATTTGAACGTTTGGGAACTTATGTGGCAACCCCAGTGAACCTACTCAGAAAACCATAGATGCAGTGGAAGAGTCAAGATACTCCAGCTCTGATGTCGAGGTTTAGGCTTGATTAGTATATTATTGAAGGTCTGACTAGATCAGGGATGGAATACAAATTACGTGATCATTCACGATTTATGCAAATACACCGTCATCCAACTAAGATAGCTGAACCAGATTCGTACCTTTCCCGCCATATCCGTACATCCCAAATGTTTCCGAGCAGCATTCAGCAAAGTTAACTACAAATAAAGCTTTGATTTACATGCTTAAATTTTCCTGATACATGTAGAATGAAAAACATGTGACAGGTATTGGGATTCTGAAATCCCTACAAGACTGCACTAACCGTCGTCCCATGTACAATGCCTTGTGGTCCTATGTAACAGTAACTTCCGGCCGTCATCTGACCATACCTGTCGTCAAATAAATTCATGACATGATCCAGTTTTGTATTTATAGTGATTAGCATATTTTCGATTTGATTGCACGTTGTGTTGCATAGAGGTAAAAAGTGCCAAAAATCATTTAACTTACATCGAAACTCCAAGGGCAAACATCTTTTCATACATATCACGCGAGGAATAATTTGGAATAACCTAAAATAGTTTCAAAATACAGGTAATTATTTTGCAACTTAATCAAGAATTTATTGGTAGCAACATCAACGATAGATTTACAAAAAGAACCCATCTAATAAAAAGTATTGCGCAAGTGAGCACTTGTCAATTTAGGGAAATGTTCTTGAAAAGGTGTTTCTGCAGAGCTGATTAATTTTCCATTTAAGCAAAGAGCAAGTATGTTGTACATGAATCATTTCACGACATTGCACAGAAAAACTCAAATACCGTACCATGCCATTGGTGACAACTACTCGAGGTGCGGCTGGAGAACTTGGAAAGAGTCCAGCAGGGTGGCCGGAGTACATGACCAGGGTCTGCTCTTCAGTCATTTCTGATAAGTACTTCATCGTCAGTAGAAACTAGACGTAAAAGGTGTACAATTTCCGATTTCTTTTGCCTTTAAGACTATGGTGACATTGAAAACACATACATCAGAAAATATTTGCGATCTGAACTTTTTCAACAAAATTTAAATCTAAATGTTTTGAAGCTTTTGAAAAATGTTGACACTCAGACTTTCTTCATCTTGCATTCTATACATAATAAGCAATTACATGTAATGATAATGGGCACCATCGAATAAAGAAAAGAAACCTATATAGGAATTAAAATATAGAATACATAGGCCATGTTACTATAAATCTTCAATAAAACTTCATAATTTTCAAAGTGTTTCCTAACTCCCCTGAATTTGAAACTGAATAACCTTTGAACGACTTCTTAAAACTACAAGTCCCACGCGACTCTAAGCGGTCGCGGTAGCTCAGTGGTAGATAGTTCGCCTCGTAACCAGGAGGTCGTGGGTTAGAGTCCCACTCGTGCCATGCAGAGGCGGCAAACCTAAGACGTAATTGGTCCTTCAACAAACGCTCGGCAGTAAAACGGAGGCCACGTGTCGCAGCAAGTGTCCCCTTTCCCCCCGCCATTGCTATCGTGCCTGTGCAACCATATCGTTGCAAGTGACTGCGCCACATGATGTTTATTGTGTCATTTGATGAAGAAAATATCAGTGTTTTTATTATCTGTCATTATTCTTCAATGAATATCAATGTTTTGGATACCGTAGTCTCTTAACGGCGTAGTCGTCGACACACGTGAATCAGGAATAAATAGGTACTTGAAATCAAACAACCAATCAAATAGTTACAATGATCATTTGAAAGAAATTGGTTCGAAGCACATGTGTCTGTTGCATTGCTACATAGTAGAAACATTCCCAAGAAAAAACAAAAAACAAACAAACGAACAAAAACAACATAAGACACACTTTTAATTCGTCCATCATGTAGTCTGAAGTAACGTTCAAGTTTTTTTTAACCTTTGTTTGATTATCATGAGTAATGGAACACATCTCGATTGTTTATCTTTAAAGTCATAGAATAACCATGATTTTGAACGCATCAAATGAAGTAGTATTTTGGTGTTAGAATGTAAATACGTTATAAAAACATGAAATGCACCAATAAAAAGACGTTTATGAAGAAGTTCAATTTTTCGGCAATATTTTCTTTTTGAATTTCAGGTAAGGGATCACGAATAATGGAAAATATAGGTGGTTTCGTCGGGAAATTTTGTGGTAAATATGGGTTTTTAGCAATATTAAAATTTTACAAATTTCCACAAAACTTTTGGGGAATCCTTTGTCTTTAAAGCAGATGATTGAACATTTCAAATTAAATGAAGGAGTTTGCGTTGGTGAAATTGAGACCGTAAAGCTGGTCTGATAAGATTGTGTTTACCTGAGCCCAATTGGAGAACACCTGTCCATTCCCTCCATAGGTAACCAGTTCCTGGGGAAACTGAGCTACACAGGGGTCAAGGTTATTCAGAATCATATGGATGATGGCAGCAGCGTGTCTGGTTCGCGCGGGAATCTCATCGATCGGGTAAGCTCTTAGGAAAAAATGACAATATTAGTTAAGTTGAATAAAAAGGTTCTTTTTGGTTTTGGTCTACTGTACCTTAATAAAAGTAGGTTTTCTTTATTTAAGATGAGTTGTCTTTAAAAGACGTATTACAATGTTCTACATGTATGTATTTGATAAGTGCTTAATACAAGTTTGATTATTTTCTTTGCAGGTTTTTTTTATGTCTTCGTTATTTTTATGGATGGTAATGTAAAAACTAAAATACGTAATTAGATAAATGAATGACAGTTGCTGTATAAAACGTACCTCATCTGAATCTCTGGCATAAATCTATACATGTAGATATGGCCATACTTCCTCAGTTCTTCAGCAAACTCCTCAGCAAGAGTTACGTGAACCTCGGGTGGAAAATATCTCAAGGCATTTTCCAAGGCCAGCTGAGGAATTTTAAATCATATCTAAATGTCTATTTCTGATATAATGTCTTTGCCTTCAACATCTTTACCAACTGTAATGATAGTCATTTTCTAAATGCGGTGCAGATGTGAACAATGTGCGTATGAATTTTGACCAACATAGTACACAGGTATGTGTGTTTTAATGGCTAGAATCCCGAAAGAAATAAAAGTAGTATATGGTTTAGAGTAAAGTTCGAACTCTGATTCTTTTATTTTTTTGTTAGCTTTCCTATGCATACTTTATGATGTGATATGTCACTTCTTGTAACCGACTCGTATTGAAAATGCATTATGATTGATCTGTCTAAAAATTATATACCATCATCTAGATGTTTGCAAATTTGATTGGAAATACATGTAGTAATTTATGAAATGATAAAATTAGAGTTTACGATTGTCCTTGAATTTATTCGAGGGGATGGGATCATATCTTCTTGCTTTATGTGCATAGCTACTAAATACGACATTTCCACGGGGCTTTATGCACATCTATCGAATTTCAAGTCATTTTTTGCATATCAATGCATATTTCATTGTATGTCTCATAACGGATTGTAAACAAATGAAAGCCTCCTTACCGCCTGCTCATCGGGGCTTAAATTTGGGGTCCTTGCAGGGGCGTGAGCAATGGTTTCGTCACGTGACTTCCTCGGTGGAAGCGGGTCTAGAGGCAGCCCTTCGAATATTTCCTTTAAAGACGTCATGCTTGTTTGGCCTTGGTAACTGGTTTGTTGCTTTATGTACGATTAACACCGACACTGATAAGAGGGTTTAGTAAAATGTTATCTATCCGGTGAATGGTCGTAGTTCTATTGTCCCTCTTTAGAACGTAGTACAACATTACGTTATCAAGGAGGTAAATACACAAAGGTGCATGTTGAAATCTATACCCAATTATCATAATATAGTAAAATGTATTCCGCGGGTAGTCGAAAAATTGTATGTGGAATATTAAAGTCAAATTCATGTCTGAATCACTATAATTTAAAAAAAAAACAAACTTTGTACAGTCCATAGCAATGACTATGAATAAATTACTTAATCTTACTGATACCATGTTATCCTTCACCTAAACGAAATCTACCAAACACCTTGCTTACCATCACCTGTGGAAAGTAAGTCATGTCATTCATCAGGTAACCTTTTACTGACAACTCAACTGTATGACAAACGGAATGATTTCAGCTTCTCCATCGTCAACTTCCCATATTTATGTAGCAATATTCCATTATCACCTGCATATGGTGTTTATATATCTCAAATGATTCGATATGCAAGAGTTTGTTCTGCGTATAGTAAGTTTTTAAATCGAGGTAAGCTACTGTCAAACAAGTTGATGGTACAGGGGTTTCACAGTCAGCATTTCGCAAATTCTACGGTCGTTATAACGATCTAGTTCGTCAATACAACCTATCATTGGGTCAAATGCTGTCTGACGTGTTTCATACCGATTGTTAGGCCGTTCTTGGTACATTGGTTTTGACTGCGGATAACTACGTTTACCTGATCAGGATACAGGGCTCATGGCGGGTGTGACCGGTCAACAGGGGATGCTTACTCCTCCTAGGCACCTGATCCCACCTCTGGTGTGTCCAGGGGTCCGTGTTTCCCAACTATATATTTTGTATTGCTTATAGGAGTTGTGAGATTGATCACTGTTCGTTATCTTCACCTTGCATCCTTCACCTGAACGAATTATATGGGTACTTGGTCGGTGTCCATCCGACATTTTGTTTCTTCTTCACCTGCTGTTTGTTATGCGTTAACCTCCGTACCATATCAAGTATATCGTATGAACTATCAGATTTATTTGATTACGTAGGGTGAGAGAAATATGTAGGTAATTATTTAGGTTACAGGTCACGATCAGTGGAGCGAAAAGTACCGATTCTGCTTTTCACATGTTAACCTTCCAACTGAAACCTGTGATAAATAGAGTCAAGTCACCTTTAAATCGATTGTCATGATAAGCATCCACCGGTAAACGTCGATATAATAACTCACCGAGTTTAAGGAAAAGTACCATATCTAGTAAGAGGGGTCTTCGCCAGTTCGCAAATTCTATAGTCGTTATAATACTGATCTTTACAAATACAATTTGTCCTTAGGTCGTATACCATCTATGTGTTTCATACCATTGGTAATACTTTTCTTTAATACTGATTTCGACTACGGATTACTCCGTTTACCTGATCAATATATCTGGCTGATGGCGGGTGCGATCGGTCAATAGGGGATGCTTACTCCTCCTAGGCACCTGGCCCATTATCTGATGTGCTCAGGAGTCCATGTTTGTCATACTCTTAATTCTGTATCATTCATATGATTTATAAGATTAATCAATGTTCATTACCTTCAGTTTTTCATTCTAAAAAATACCTGGGGATTTTCATTAAATTTGAAATAATAAACCTCTTAAAAATCAATAGCATTAAAATATGCGACATTTCAACACTTTACATCACCATTCCTCACAATAGATTAAAGACTATGGTTTTTGTACATCATAGGCATCTTCGTCAATAGAAATGGAACTTGGAGACATCCGTATCTTGTAATCACCTATAAAAATAGGTCGTTAAATACCATTCTGATTCTACACACAAGTACTCTGAAGGGAATATTCAAAAAAGAATTCTGGTTTTCTTCTTGACAATGTCTGTCTGTCTAGTCTTTGGAAATAAGGCACCAGGATCACATACATACATAAGCTTGATTCAAAATATGAATATTGTGATGGAATGATTGAGAAGCCAATCATTCTAAAATAAAATTATTTTTCAATATTCTTTCATCAAATAAATTAAAACTTTCAGTGAAAAAATAATGAAGTTCTGACTGGTGATTGAACGTTTGACTAAAGAACGAGTTTCTCATATGATCCCAGTGACTTTTCATCCAACAGTTTGTTGGAATTTGTATGGACAAAATTGTGATCCTTTATTAGCTGTCTCGTTCTTGTATTCTTACATGTAAAAGGTAGAATGTATTTAAAAGTCTGCCCACTCTGGCGGTGGCTTTTAGCCTGACATTTAGATACATTAATGAGATTTTACACACTAACAATACCCCCTTTTATTCATCTGACTTTTCGATATACCCAGTAAACATGAAATGAAAACAACTAACAGTCTTTCATATTTGCAACTGGTGTTTATGTCTCTCAATTGATTCGGTACTCAAGAGTATTTTCTGCGTTTTATCAATGTGTAAATCGAGGCAGACTATTGAAAAAAAGTTAAATCTTACAGGGTTTTCCACAGCCTCTGTTAAAGTAAAGATTTAACATATTCTATGGCCTTTATGATGATTTGATTTGGAAATGAGATATGTCCTTGAGTTGAATGCTGTCTGATGTTTCATTCCAAATTTTAGATCATTCTGTACATGCTGATTTTGACTACGGATTACTCCGTGGAGATATGAGCTCGCAGGGAGCGTGACCAGTTAGCAGTGGATGTTTACTTATATATATATATATATATATATATATATATATATATATATATATAAAGATATGTATATTCGTTTTATATATCAACAATACTTATTTTCATTCGTACGTCCAGTTCCGTGGGGATTCAGGTTAGAATAGGTTCTCATTACCCCTTGCTTGTCGTAAGAGGAGACCGCAAAAATAATACCTCGCGTCACAGCAGGTGTGACACGATACAGATTCTTGCCTGCTCAAAAGTCGTAGGCGCTGAGCATGAGCCTAAATGTTGCAGCCCTTCACCGTCAATCGTGACGTCTCCGTATGAGTGAAAAATTCTACAGAGGACGTTAAATATCATACAATCAATCGATGTATCCCAGTGAACTTGAAATAATGACACATCAGAGTCTTCAACATGTGCTTAGTGCGTATATTTCATTGAACATGGATGTGAGCGGCAAACGAACAATTGTACTTTATCAAAAACGGGATGACTTCAGCTTCTCCGTCGTCAAAATCCTATATTCATGTAGGAATATTCTATTTTCATTTGCATATGGTGTTTATGTGTATCTCAACTGATTCGATAAGCAAGAGCTTGTTTTTGTATGATCAGTTTTTAAGCCAAGGGTGGCTACTGACGAACAAGTTGTTACATGGGTTTAAACAGTCTTATTCAAACTACGCATTCGCAAATAGTATGGTCGTTATAACGATCTAGTTTACAAATACAACCTGTCATTGGATGAAATGAAATCTGATGTGTTTCATACCAATTGTTAGGCCGTTCTTTACACACTGATTTTAACAGGGGATGCTTTCTCCTCATGGGCACCATATTCTGCCTCTAGTATGTCCAGGGGTTTGTGTTTGCTAAATTCTTAGTTTTGTACTACTTTAGGAGTTTTGAGATTGATCGCTTTCGTTATCTCCAACTTTATGTCCAGGCTTGATATTTATCATACGTAGTACATGCTATCGCGGTTGAGAGATAAACATGATATGCAAGTGATATTGGAATATTGCTACACAAAAATGGGAAGTTGATGATGATGCAGTCATCCCGTTTGTTATGAAGGTCAGTTGTTGGGTGGTACTTAACGTCGGTATCGAAATATCGGGATGATGTGGAAGACTGTGTTGTGTCTCTTATTTCAATTTCAATGGGATATATCAAATCGATATATGGATGAAAGTAAATTAAATATCTAATATAGTGTCGTCTACACAATTCAGACACCCCTTTGTAATTGATGACTCCACATCACTGGTGAGAAATTCGCCTTTGAAATAAACATTTTGAAGTGGAAAGTAAGAATAAATGTAGGGTAAACCAGGGCAATTAAATTGATAAATTCCTATTACTGGAAAGAATATCTTCATTTCAAGTTCAAAAGAATTTTGAAAAAAAGTCAGTAGAATTTGAATGTCTGTAACATGTCCAACTGGAAATGGATTAATACATCAATACATTCTTTTACATTTAATTGCGATCTTCAAAGATTTGTTTTTGATTTTTGTCATTCTTCAAACTAAACTAAATTTGTATTCTCCTAACTCTTATTTCAAAGATGAATTTCTCATCTGTCATGTAATTGTCGCCTGTCTCAAAGGTGGTTCTAAAGTCTGGAAATGATGATCTACTATACGCCCCTGAATTGTCCAAGGAGTAAAGAAATAGTGGGGTCAAATTTGTCACTTACAAATTTTCATTGATTCTCAAATATTCAAATTGATCATCCAATTTTTTTTTCACAAATAAATTTTGCAATATAGTTATAGCATGATGCATCATAGTACTTTTCAGCAAGGAATAGCAAACAGTTTTCAGTCTCTCTTCCTTTGGGTTCACTGCCTTCAAACGGCAAAAAGGAAAGCTGTGTTCCGTCTGAAAAAACCCAGGTGTTTTCCACTTCGTTGTCATTTCCGTCGATAAAGAAGAAGTCGAATGCTGCATCTGTTGATATAAACATTAAAAATAAAACAATTATATCACCTGATGTCCATGGGTAACGCGTTTTCAGAACAATTCTATAATTGTATGAAAATTTGAAATACATGTAGTTATATAGAATAGTATTACTTTCAAGGTTGTTCAATAAAGAACATAAGTTATTTAGTATTCAATGCATGGTGGTTTATTGTTACTTATTAGTCCGTTATCGATGAAACTGAATGGTACTATATGTTTCATCTTCGTCTGTCTTTCTGTCTCTCTGTCCTCTCTTTCTGTCAATCTATCTATCTAACTTAGTTTCCTCTACTTTTTGCATCGTGATTTAAGTTAGGAAGTGGAAATTTTGTATGTAGTTTACTACTGTATGTTTACAGATCAACGTTTAGTTTCGTCACGGTTGAATGAAGTTTACGATATATAGGCATTTTTGCCGAAGATAGCTTCCAGACTTTTCCCACTCTGTTTAACTGAGGAGTTCCAAATTTGTCTATGGTTACCTAATGAGTTGACCTGTCAGAGGTAAAGATAAGCAATGATTGGTCCTTCACCAAACGCTCGGCGTTTAGAAGTGAGAATCACGGGTTTTTCAGATTTGACCTTAAAAACGAAGGTCCTGTTTCGCTAAAGGTGTTAGAACGTTAAAAAAACCCTTACAGCTACGGCTGCAAGCGCTAAGCGTAAGTCTAAATTTGTGGTACTGCAGCTACAGCTTGTCATAAGTCTCAACATGCGTGCACAATTCTCGACAGGACGTAAAACAAACAAACAAACAAGCTAATGAGTAGATACTTGTTAAGGTTCACTTTTGGTATGTTTGATTTGTTTAGAAATAGTAACACTTAGTTTTATGGTTGAATTAAGTTAAGGTTGGTCGATCCTCATGTGATGTCATAGGTTTTTGCAAAAATCTTGATAATCTAAACTTTGCGCATGATAGAAATACATCTTTCTAAGGAATTTTATTCACTGTATATAATAAAAAATCTCGTAAACTATTAATATCGCAAAAGGTTATATTTTCCATAGATAATCAATTATTTATGACTAAAACTTTTTTGTCAAGGGCAATAACTCCTATGCTGGAATTTCCTCTACTGGATGTCTATTATACATTGGTTTCCCTAATATCCACAGTTAATCTATACGTATTTATGAATTAGCATTTTTTAAAACTGTTGATATCTAAATTTTGTCATTTCAACAAGTTCTTATCTATTTTTACTATTCTGTTTAACGAAAATGTGTGATTTTCTGATGTTGACGTATATTTCTGTTTTTGTATGTTTGATATCTTTAAAAAGGTGGCAACAGATACATTTTCTTTAGTTATTGATTAAATTAAACTATATTGAGTGGAAATAAATAAAGTTTTGCCACTTTTAACCATTAATATTGATAAGTCACACGAGGATGGAACTACCTTAAGCTTTGCTTTCCGGAAAATTTTCACCATGCAGTGATTTTGGAATTTGAAATTTGGTATGTAGTTTACTAAAACATGTTTATAGATGATGATTTACAGATCAAGTTTCATTACAGTTGAATGACTTCTACGCGACTTATGGAAATTGTTGTGCAGTTTAGTTTACCGCACTTTTGTAGACAACGCCTTAACATCGGAATATGGAATTTGATATGTATGTATCAAATGGGTAGATCCACATTCAGTTTCACGTTTAATTATCTTAACAAAAATTGTACTACTTGGTCTCATTGACTTAACTAATTCTTATGCTCTGCCTCGTTTTCTGTATTTTGTGACTGTTTGAAATCTATATAATTTAATGCATACCGATTTGCTAAAGAGTTCGTCGAATCGCCGCGTCTATTTACAAGAGATCGAAATTTATTAAATTTTCCTGGTATTGAAATATAACATTTGCCTGCACGTTCAAATATACATAATTTGCATATACTGACATCTCTCTAATAAATAGGGGCGCCGGTGGGGGACGTGTATTGTTTTTGCAATAGTCTCAGAAGGTTTGTGATAATTATGATAGCAAACATGCATATCTATAAGACTTTGTTCATACTAAGTGTCGTTTTGAAATATGAAAAACCTTTATGCACGTATTTATGAATGGTGAAAATAACGAACAGGGATAAATCTCATAACTCCTATTAGCAATAGAAATGGAGAGTTGGGCAAACACGGATCCCTGTATATACCAGAGTTGGGATCAGGTACCTAGGAGGAGTAAGCATCCCCTGTCTACCTGTCACACCCGCCGTGTATTTTATAAAATAAAACAGTGAAATAATCTAAAGTAGCATATGTGAATTTTCCAAATATTATATTTAACTTTGCACATATAAGTTATAAACACATAATTATATTATAAAATGATATGATACAAAGTAAATATACTAGTATTTAAAACAATTTCAGAAAACTAGTAACTCAATCTGGTTGTTGTGAGATGAACCAGTATCGATTTGATTTGTGAAAGTCTAAGGGAACGAACAGTGATAAATCTCATAACTCCCACAAGGAATACACAATAAAGAGTTGGACAAAAACGGGCCCCCGGACATACCAGAGGTGGGATCGGGTGCCTAGGAGGAATAAGCATCCTCTGTCGACCGGTCACATCCACCGTGAGCTCTATGTCTTGATCAGGTAAACATAGTAATCCGTAGTCAAACTTAGTGTTCGAAGAACGGCATAACAATCGGTATGATACACGTCAAACTGCATTTGACCCAATGATTTGAACCAGTAAAACTCGGTATTATAATCCTATGATCGATTCTTGATAGCAGTGTCGTGTCACACCCAAGACATTTGAAATTAGCAATAGAGTTTCCGTCGCCTGACATTAGAAGTGATTGTTACTGATCTTTTGGGTATCACCAAGCATAATGAAGTTCTCTTACCATGGTATGTGGTGACACGATAAAACATTCGTACTTCTACAGCCTGATTACTATCTAATGTGAGAGGTATAACCACTATATATGCAGGTAATGATTGAATATTGTTACATACGATTGGTTAAAGATGAAGAAGTTGAAATCATAATGTTGAGTCCTTAGTTTGCCGTCAATGTCTATGCTCATTAAAATATTCAGATATGAAGCAGGTGTGGAAGACTCTATTTTTTAGTTTTATTTTTATTTCGAGTTTAATTTCGAGGGTATTTATATATGAAAATACGGATGCATACTTAATTTCTGTAATAAAATTTAGAAATAGAAATTCATTTCAAATTAAGGATTATTTCCCTCATGCATAGCTCTTGTCCTTAGATGAACTTGACACTAGTTTTTGACACTCTGTTTGTCCCTAAAATAGCTCTTACGAGTTTATTATTTCGGATTTTAAACATTTCGGTTGAACATCACCGAAGAGACATTATTTAAGTGTTACATACTGAACAATGACATTTACAGTGAAAATAAGTCTACGATGGAACTTTGAATGACTTCAATGCTTTCTAATTTAATTATTGATTACTCGTCTTTGCTGTGTCTCAGCAGCATCCCTCGAATATTTTCTATCAGTACTTGGTATTCCTAAGCCTTACATAAGTTATGACTACCAGATTTACAAATACCTGTTTGAGAGACTGTCCATACAACATCATTTAACATTTCTGCTGTTGTTATCCTTAGGATATTTCCACCAGTAGAAGCACATGTCTTATTTGCTTCCATCCACGACGTTTCCGTATAGTGTAGCTTCACACACTTCCGTGTGGATTGTAAAGTGACGTAACCATAATCCTCACAGGACACTATATCCAATCAATTATATATTCGTTTTAAGCACAATGTATAAACTGTGGAATCATTTTAATTCGTGGGGGTCAATGTTCGTGGGTAAGCAAAATTTTGCTGGTTCGTGGGGACATAATTTCGTGGGTAAGCAATACGATGTCACTAAGAGAGATAACTCTACTTGGTTAAAAAATGTTCAATGACATGTAAATTCGTGGGTAAGAGTGACACACGAAATCCACGAACATTAATCCCCCACAAACAATAATGATCCTACAGTAATCATAATGTTTTTGTATGTGACGTATAATTACCATGAAAATAAAGAATTTCAAGATATTACTTTGTCTTTGGTATATCTGCAAACCGACAGATGTCATTCCAGATGTGATGTAAAAATTTACGGAGAATATTTTACACACTCCGGATAGCTCGTCTCTCATAAAGGAGAGACAGGCTGTTTCTTCTAGACATCTAACTGCACACTCTTGGTTTGATGAGCTCTTCATCTCCCACAGCAGAAAGGATTGCTTTGAAGCAAAGTGTGAACTGTTTACGTTGACTCCATGAAAGATGGACGACCTTTCTAACGTACACGCATCACCTGTAATAATAATTCCACTAAATGTACTTTATATCTGCAAATAAAGCTTGATTGCCAATAAGCAGATATTCAGTCAAACTACCCTTTCCCAGTGAATGAAATATCTGACGAAAGGGTTGTAATTGCATTGACGTATAATGTCATTGCAAAACACATGCATGTCATCAGACTATAGAAAGTTTGAGTCAAATGTGAAAGCTTGACATAATTTTGTTGCAATTGTCAAATTCAAACAATAGGATGGGCTTTATCATTCAATTATGCCATTGAAAACAAACATCATGAAGTGAAAAGTTTGCATTGCCCCTACTTATAAAATGTCTTAACTTACCTTAATGCAATTATATTATTTACAATTTTACATATACAGTTCAAATCTTTTATGAATAGATGCAAATGATATAAAACCAAACTTAAAAAGATATTTATTCAATGCCGATTTTACATGAGAAGATATGTGAGTATCATGTCTACATCGAGTATTTATATCATATTTATTCATTTATCTTCCTAACATACACGTATGAATGGAACCCAGTCACACAACGAAGGTTAATCAGCTAAGAGATAACGATAATTTGATTTCTTTCGTCACCTAAACTAAAAACTGCCTTTTACGTGATACGAAAAATATGCTTCAAATGAAATATACTTAATGACTACTAAAATTGTTTGAAATAATTAATACATATCTGAAAGCAATCGTTCGTCAAAATCATTCATTGAACCATTTTAAATGCTATGAAAACAGTGCACTATCTTGCGAAAGAATTTGATGATAAGAACATGATTGCAAAAAACAGTTCGATATTAGATTGATTTGCATAGAATGAATGAATGTTTATCTATTTCCAAAAATAAATATTTTCCGAAATTTAAAGCAAAATTCAGGATGGATCTCATTGAATGTATGTCTACTGCTTTTTCCCTTAATAGTATACATCTGTATTCCCCAGACTTATTACATGGCAATTGGTGTATATTTCATTACATGAAAATAATGCACCGAATGAAAACATTGGGTACGAATGCCTTTCCAATTATGATTTTGATATAAAAAGATTTTGCATCTCAAAAATTATTTTCAAAAAGGAGGGTAACATATATTACAGTGATTTAATGTTTATGCAATTTCTGTTATTTACAATACTGATATTGTAAAGCTATTCTGTCATTTTAATCAAATGGTTATTCCAGGGACAATACAAGCCTAAAGTGCATAATACATGTAGCTGGTTAACAATTATACAGTATATATGTAATGATACATAAATATAACTAGCTACTTCAAACTATGACTTACCAACAATAGAAATAATATATATAAGAATTTTGATCCAGGTCATCATTCAAATATCCCGATGCTTTTTTCTGATGACTTCCATTAATAACCGTATAATACTCGAACAAGTAGTTCTACATCATTTTAATCAAATCTTAATGGCTTTTATAGTTGGCTGCGTGACAATGATTGTCTTCAAACCAAAGTAGCTTTATCAATATATCCCCGCTTTATGATTGGCTATTACTGCATAAAGGAACTGGATACGATATGAGCTATTGTATGTCCTTTGGTGACGTCGAAATATGAAATTGAAAATTTATGCTATTTGAATATCTCATTTCAGATATCATTTTTGACATCATGTAATGAAATTGGAACTTTGAAATATTCATATCTTGTGATTAAAAGGTGGAGATAAGGAAAGGTGATAATATAACTAATAATGATATGAAACATAATTCCTATAAAAATACAAAGTGAAGAGTAGGACAAACAACGACCCTGGATTGATTGATTGTATAGTATTCAACGTCACTCTAAAGAATTTTTCACTCATATGGAGACGTCAACACGGGGATCCTGGACATACCAGAGGTAGGATCAGGTGTGTAGGGGAGTACACATCACCTGTCGACCGGTCATACCCGCCTTGAGTCCTATATTTTGATCAGGTAAGCAAAGTAACACGTAGTAAAAATCGGAGTGTCAAGGATGGTCTAACGAAAGGTATAACGACCATATATTTTGCGAAATACTGACTATAAACGAGACCGTTTGTCATAAAGTTTAGTTGTTAGTTTGCCGTTAACACCAATGTTCAATACAATATCTAAGTAGAATGCAGATGTGGAAGACTCTGTGATGTTCTTAATTTCGAGTTCACAGGGATATATCAAATCGACATATGAATGAAAATGACTATTGTTAGGAGATGAAATGTCGATATATTTTCGACGAACTTGACATTAATTTCACATTTGGTAATCGTACTTAAACTCCTACTACTCTTTCAAAAGATTCAGTTTTAGACAAATTTAATATCCTATTTAATAGCATGGGTGAATATGAGTTACCATACCTACCTTGTACACTGGATTCCTAAGTTCCACAAAAACACGAATAAATGTTCTACCAACCCTTATCTTTGCTTCTCACGAAAATATCAATAGCTGTGAAGGAGAAACTTCAATCGTGGTGTGCCAGAACAGTTATCAGAAGTGGTGTAAACCCAATGTGGATTCTAAATCATTCTAACGAAATGTTTGTAAATTTGAAATCGCAAAACTTTTCTCAAATCAATAACATCAAAACGTATGACTTTTCAACACTTTACACTACCAATTCCCACGATGAATTAAAACTAGACATTTTAACATCATAGAGAGTTGCTTCTTCAACAAAAATAGAAAAGAGAAATATTTGTACTTAGTGATCAGTCATTCAAAATTACTTTATTACACACCACTCTGATTCCACACACAAGTAATAAAAAACATGCTTGAGTTCATCATTAACAATATCTACGTAGTCTTTGGTGATCATGTCTTCCAATAGTCTGTTGGAATTCACATGGGCACGAATTGTCCTCTTTTGTTACCTGACCTGTTGTAATAATCTGATGTAGTGTTTATTCAAAAGCTTCTACATGAGAAGAAAATTTTGTTGCTGTGACCCTTCAATTCTATATTTATAACGATGACGTTTTATGTATCAACAATAATAATTTTCATTCACATTGCCCCTGCATTCAATATTTTGAAATATTTAATTGATTTTTCATATATAACTTACACTTTCGAAAAGTTTTATGGTTAATTTTTTTTTAACAATATCTATTGAAAAAGACTCCGAAACTATTTATGTTCCTGTCATGCATAAATATTATTAAATCTTGGACTTTATGAAATGTTATGACGTCATAAGACGGTGGAACTATGTTAATGTGGGGGAATGTCCACTACTCGAAAACAAGGTATAAGTAGAACAAAGTATAACGAACAGTGATCAATGAAAGGTGAAGATAACGAACAGTGATCAATCTCAAATCCTATAAGGAAATCAAAGAATTGGGCAAACACGGACGCTAGATATACCATAGGTGGAATCAAGTGACCATAAGGAGTACGCATCCCCTGTCGACCGATCACACCCGCCATAGAATTTACGAAAAGCTGAGAGATACTGCTGAAAACCCATGTACTTATATCAATAATATGTTTATGGTGTGATCGTCGAGACGAACGAAATTCATAATATAAAGTTTGCTTTTATTTAGAAAATATTCATTTATTCATTTCTCTTTCAAACCAAGTATGCATTGGATTGAATGTTATGCATCAATTTGTATGTTGGTATTGATTATAAATTGGAAGCATGCATGCACAAACCATGAAGTTATTACAAAGGATCGAGGACTGAATTATAGTTTTACTGAAGAATTATCAGGTAGAAACAAAATTTAAAAAATCACTATGTGGAAATTGCTTGTATTTGATATCCCAGAAATAAAATACGCTGTGATTGATTTGTTTATCTTTTAAGTCAAAAGATACTTGCTGCAATATTCTAGAAAGTGAAAATATTGCTTTTAATGTTTTAAAATATTTGAAGAAATAGAATGATTTAGAGGAGCAATTGTCATTACAAAAAGAAATGGTCAAAATGGAAATGACTTTTCAGTGTGCCATATTTGTAATTTCTATTCAGTATAAATGTTTCGTTCATCTTCTCCATCTTGTAGGAGTGACGTTCCCATATGAGTGAAATATTCTTGAGAGGGACGTTAAACAAAATTCAATCAATCAATCCAACTTGTATAAGAGAATGATTGAAAGATGTATTTGATAATGAAATGATAAAAAATAAATAAATAAATAGACACCTGAATTATTTGACTTCACACCATCTATCAATCACATTAATTGATTTCGTGAGAACTATCGCTGGGAAACTCCATTCATTCATTGTATCAATATAAGCAATGGTATTTCTATGTATCTCCCAAAATACTTCAGGATAAACAATTCTGGAAATCAATACTTACATTATGACAAATATCCGATACAGATGACGCGCTAATTTGATGCTCCACATGATAGTAAATGCCAAAATCAATACCTTCATTCTGAATGGCTAGTATATGTTTTACATGTTAACTCAAATATGAAACTAAGTACATGTATTTTGTTTCAAAAATATAAAACGTCAATAATTTAGGTGTATTAAAAAAACACAATGACGATGAAAACGACGAATTGTTCATCTTCTCAAAACAAGATTTGATGACCTGTGTTGTTAAAGTAGTAACATACAATATCTACATGTTCTTGTTAAGTATAAATGTGCTAATTCACATAATATGTAAAAATAATAACATAATCTATTCAAAAGGGCTTCAGTAGAAACGCAAAGGAAATGAATATCTGAACAATATAGAGCGTCAATTTTTACGTTATTCTTTTGAAGGATATACGCAACGTTTCGGAATGATATACAAGTTTTTGTGACATTCCAAGTACACCCTCTTATGTTTCTAGAAAAAATGGTGTATATCAT